>NW_025204386.1:5942-9364 GCF_004010195.1 Chiloscyllium plagiosum | reverse complement strand
TGCCACAAAAAGGAGGCGAGGTCAAACCGTCAAAGTATTTCCAGGAGGTGTATCATGAAGTTGCAAAGGGATTGGTTAAAATGGGAGCGATCTGCTGAAATCCGATTGAATAGATGGAACAGCTCTTCGGATCGATTACCTTTCCCAGTCTCCTATTTACGTTGTGAACTTCGATTTTTTTTATCGAGAAATCGGGGAATCAAAAACTAAATTCTAAGGAAAACGTTTCTTTGTAAACCATCGCCCCTCCATGGTCAGAACAGGGGTGAGCAGACTTCTCAGAATGTGCTTGCATCGCTGAACTTGGGGAGCCCTCGTTGCTCTCAGCTGACCCATTGCTTGGTTGAGGCGACGGATAATGCAAGGGACTTGGAGGGGTTCAGGTCCCACGTCCTGAGTGGTTCCATGAATGGAGACAATTGGAGAAGAAATTGCCACAGCAGAATGCTCAAGTGCAAATATCACAGGCTTCCTGGAACGAGATCGTTAGACACTATTTTCAATTCAATCATGATGCATCGGTACCACAGATGATGCCCAGCATTTATCGCCTGACTCTAATCACCACAGCAGCAGAGGAGATGGAAATGAGTCATCTTCTTGAAATAATGCGTGTCCCACGTTGAGTGGGGACCCTGTCATTAGCGAGGGAGTACCAGGCTTTGGTCCCGGCGACACTGAATGAGCGGCCGCTATCTTTCTTAATTGGGATGGTGCATGTTTATGGGTGGCCCCACCTTACGCCCACTCTCTCATTTTCTGCTACCACTTGTCATTCTAGTAGTGCATATAAAAGGTAAAGTCGGAGAAGGCTGCAATGTTTTCTTGTAGCTGTTATAACCTGCTGCAACTGTGCCTCGTTGGTGGAGTGAATGTCAGTGGGTGCTGTTGTCATTTTGATAAAATGTTGGGGGGGAGGTGTGAGACGGAAAACTGCTATATCCCTGCATGGTGTCAAATCTGTGTCCATTGATTCCACATTATGAACAATTCATTACCCAACTATTGACCTGCAGTTGTATGTGTCTGGCATTACGCTTGTTAGTCCAAGTACATCAAAAATCATAGGACGCCATTCGATCAATGGAACCTGCAATGGTTCCCTCCTCCTGTGCCATTCCAAGGATTTTCCCCCTTCTCCCTGCAGTCCATTTCTAATAATCATCAAAATCCCCTCTTGAATTTGCCTCCACCACATTGCCAGAGAGTAAATTCCAGACCCTAGCTACACACTGTGTAAGAAAACTTTCCCTCACATCACCGTTGGTTAACTTACACATCACTTTCAATCCAGAAGATAGAACATAGAATAACACAGCGCAGAACAGGCCGTTCGACCTCGATGTTGTGACGACCTGTGACCTAATCTCAGTCCTACTCTATCCCATCATCATCCATGTGATTATCCAAGGATTGTTTAAATCTCCCTCATGTGGCTGGATTAACTATGTCAGCAGGCACCGCACTCCACATCCTTGTCACTCTCTGAGAAAAGAACCTACCACTGACATCTGTCTTAAATCTATCACCCCTCAATTTGTAGTTATGTCCCCTCGTACAAGCTGACACCATCACTCTATGAAAAAGACTTTCACTGTCTACCCTATCTAATCCTCTGACCATCTTGCATATCTCTATCAAATCGCCTCTTCGCCTCCTTGTTTCCAAAAAGAACAGACCCAAGTATCTCTGCCTGTCCTCATAAGAACTTCCCTCCAGATCAGGCAACATCCTGGCAAATTTTCTCTGCACCTTTTGCAATGTTCCTCATACTTTTTGTAATGGGGTAAACAGAACTGTACACAATACTACAAATGCGACTTCACTCGTGCTTTGCACAGTTGCAGGATGACACTACAGCTCCGGAATTCAATACCTCGTCCAATAAAACCTTACACATTATTTGCCTTCTTAACAGCACTATCAACCTGGGTGGGAACTTTTAGGCATCTATGTCCATGGACACCAACATTCTCTACACATCCACACTGCCAAGAATCTTTCCATTGATCCAATATTCTGCCTTCTTTTTATTATTCCCAAAGTGAATCACCTCAAATTTGTCTGCATTGAACTCCATTTACCACCTCTCAGCCCACTTCTGCAGTTTATCCCAATTCCCCTGCAACCTGCAACATTCTTACAAACTGGCCACTACTCCAACGACTTTAGTGTCATCTGCAAACTTACTAACCCATCCACCCCTGACTGCATCCAAGTCAATTATAAAAATGACAAACAGCAATGGCCCCCAAAAAGATCCTTGTGGCACACCACTAGTAACCGGACTCCAGGCTGAATATTTTCCGTTAAACACCACAGAATTACAGAAAGCGAGTTTCTAATCCAAACTGCTCAATCATCCTCAATCCCATGCGTCTGCATTTTCTCCAACAGCCTACAATGTGAAACCTTATCAAAGTCCTTACTGAAGTCCACGTACACCACGTCAACTGCTCTACCCTCAGCCACATGCTTGATCGCTTTCTCAAAAAACTCAATGAAGTTTGTGTGACATAACCTGACCTTGACGAAACCATGTTGAATATCTGTAATCAAATTGTTGCTTGCAAGATGACTGTAAATCATATCGCTTATAATCCTTTCCAAAATGTTCCAAAACGTTTCCGACAATAGACGAAAGGCTCACTTTTCTATAATTACCTGGTTGATGACTACTGCCGTTTCGAACAAGGGCACAACATTTGCAATCCTCCAGTCCTCTGGTACTAAACCTTTAAACAATGACGGCTCAAAGATCGAAGTCAAAGGCTCCAAAAACTCCTCCTTAGCTTCCCAGAGAATTCTCGGGTGAATTCATCCGGCCTAGGGGACTTATCTATTTTCACTCCTTCCCGAATTGATAAAACATCTTCGTTACTAACCACATTCCTTTCTAATATAATATCGTGTATCTCATGCTTCGCTTCTACAATATTCTCCTTTTCCTGATTAAAAGTCTGTCCTCTCCTCGTTTTTATTCTCTTTTCCGAATGAGAATAGCATCTCCCTATCTTCTCTGCCTAACCCAGCTAAAGTGTTTGATAAACTAGATCATATCTCCGTGTCTCTGCCTTCTTATATTCGAGGAGAACAGTCCCCAACTTCTTCAATCTCATCTCCTCACTGAAGTTGCTTATCCTTGTGATCAGCACTTGCAGATCTCACAAGCATACTCTCCCAATCTCTCTTCTTAGCCTTTACTAACCCCGTCCTCCGATACATAGCTTTTGTCAGATAGATAGATAGGTAGATGGTTAGGTCGTTAAATACGTAGGTGGATAGATAATTAGGTAGGTAGATAGTTAGGTAGGTAAATACGTCGCTGGATAGATAGATAAATAGATAGATAGATAGATAGATAGATAGATAGATAGATAGATAGATAGATAGATAGATAGATAGATAGATAGATAGATAGA
>NW_025204386.1:0-535 GCF_004010195.1 Chiloscyllium plagiosum | reverse complement strand
GGGGGGTGAGGGATAGGAAACTGAGCTATAGATCAGAGGATGGATAGGTAGTGAATGGCCAGATACTGCATACACAGAGTCTATGAGGAGGGATAGGCACATGATAGGCCAAAGGTGCAGTCAGCGTGATGGGTTAAGATGTGTCTATTTAATCCAAGAAGTATCAGAAATAACGGTGATGAACTCCGAGCATGGATCAGTACTTGGAACAATGATGTTGTGGCCATTATGTAGACTGGGATATCACGGGGCAGGAATGGTTGTTGGATGTTCCAGGGTTTAGATGTTTCAAAAGAAATAGAGGGGGAGGCAAAAGAGGTGGAGAAGTGGCATTGCTAATCAGGGATAGTATCACAGCTGCAGAAGGGGAGGTCTCATGTGGTTGATGGTCTTCCACCTTGGGACTCTAACCAAATGGGATCAATGTGGATTCCACCAGGTTTCCCAATTCCCCTCCCACCACCTTATCCTAGTCCCAACCTTCCAACTCAGCACCACTTTCTTCAACGGTCCTACCTGTCCATCTCCCTTCCCA
>NW_025204385.1:6466-9364 GCF_004010195.1 Chiloscyllium plagiosum | reverse complement strand
TTTTAATTTGTTTTCAGAGTAGTGTAAGGAGACCTCTGAAAAGTAGGCTGTCAGTAGGTTAGAAGACGGAATAGGTTATGCTGCAGTCTGCAATTACATCGATGATGATGTGCCAAGTGTAATACTTCAACTGGCTTGGCATTGATTTATTGGTTAATACTCTTAGCCATTGAAGTTATAACATCTTCAATTGAGACTGAAAGCATATATCTTGGGAGGATATTTAATTGCTCTAAAGATACCACGTATCTGAAAGTTCCCTGCAGTTAATAGATCAATGGGACAGGAATTACCTATTATATCACAAAGTAAGTCTGTTTCTCTCTGCTGAACTTCTACTCAGCTAAAGATTGGCTCTGCCTGTTGTGTGACATGGCTTTTAATTTCCACTGATCGACCAGATAAACATTAGTAACACAATGTAATTAAACCTAACTTTCCTTCAGTATTCTTGTTGGTGATGCAGACAACGGGGAACAAAATTTGGTTTGCGGTTCAACTTGATTTTATTAACAAAATATTAAAAGATTGTCAGCATTTCCCAAATTCCCACAATGTTTACTGTCTCTCCAGCTCTATCCATCTGAGAAAGGGTATTAACTGGAACAATCCATGTTGGGCCATTGGAATCTCCTTCCTGTCCCGATATAGGGCTGGCTCTCTTCCACAAAGGGGGGGCTCGCAAGTTCGGGCAGATCTTTCTACTGAGGCAGGAAACGATTTCTCTTCATTCTGAGGCACCAAGAGGGTCTGAGAAATGAAGGAACGATGTCACAACTGGTCAGAAAGGCCTTAGACAGTGTTCTTTAACTGTTATACCTTGACAGCAGCTGCTCCATACTTTAGTGTGTCCCTCAACATGTAATCCTCCATCCTGGAACCTGCTCAGCTGTAGCACTCGTTTGAGGTCAACACTTTCCACAGAGAGTCCAAGGTGGGAGCGCTAGGGGCCTAATGGATATGGCACTGTCTTCCATAAGCTGGTAATTGTGGGTTCAAGTCCCATCTGGGGTGCTTGGGTTTTAAGCCTGGGCTTTGTTGCTGATTTTCCTTCCATGTCAACTTCATCTCAATCCATGCTGACTGAATTTTTCATCGACAGTACTCTGTTAAAAATCACTGTGTCTACGGTGAGATTATGGCAAATAATGTGACACAGAAGCTTGCATAAGGCGATTCCGGGATTTGAGAGATCCTGAGGTGAATTGTCTGAAAGAGACAGCACAGCCACAATGGGCTGAATGCCTGCTAAGATTGTGTTGATTTGTCCTCAATGCAGCTATTTGCAACATCTCCACTTCCTCCTTCCCAACTAACTGCAAATATCTTGAAAGTGCTGCACACAATAACATTGAGCCCTTTTCCTTCTCCTGTCTGCTCCATTTGCCTCAAACTGTGGGTCTGCAAAGTTGGAGTTGAATTGATTTCTCAACTGGGAGAAAGTGAGCACTGCAGATGTGAGAGATCAGAGTCAAACTGTGTGGTGCTGGAAAAGTACAGCTGGTCAGGCGGCATCCGAGGGGCAGGGGAGTCGATGTTTCGAGTATAAGCTCTTTAGGCCTATGCTCGAAATGTCGACTCACCTGCTCCTGGGACGCTGTCTGACCAGCTGTGATTTCTCAAATGTCCATTTGGGGCCAAATGGGAAGCGAGATCAATTTATCAAGCAGCCGACAATTTAGCTTGAAATGGAAGGGGTAAAAAACAATCAGTAAGAGTAGAAAATTCAGAAAAAAACATGAAAGGGCAGGGTTCAGTATTTAAAGGATGCCATTTTACACTCATGAGTGTAGCCCCAGTGGCCTAATGGATAAGGCACTGGCCTCCTAAGCCAGAGATTGTGGGTTCAAGTCCCATCTGGGGTGTTTGACGTTTAACCCTTGTCTTCATGGCTGATCTTCGTCTGCAGTCAATTTGATTTCTCATCTCCTCTGGAAAAGTCCCCAGGTCTGTGTTGGGTGGGTAGTACCTTGTGTCAGAAAAATACAGAATTTTGAGGATATGCAGGATATCGGGTTGAATCGTCTGAAAGAGACATCAAAGTCACAATGGCTGAAAACCTGATGAGATTCTCCTGGGGATGGCATGGTGGCTCAGTGGGTAGCACTGCTGCCTCACAGTGTCAGGGACCTGGCTTTGATTCCTCCCTTGGGTGTCTGTTTGTGTCGAGTTTGAACATTCTCTCCATGGGGTACTCCGGGTGCTTTGGTTTCCTCCCACAGCCCAAAGATGTGAGGGTTAAGTGGATTGGCTTTGGGGAATGCAGGGTGAGAGGATAGGAGTTGGGCCTGGGTGGGATGCTCTACAGAGGGTCAGTGTGGACATGATGGGCTGAATGGCTTGCTCCCACCCCACTCTAGGGCTTCTCTGAACAAGTTTGGAGCAGATGGTCAGAGCTCCAATGCAAGGCCCAGTCAAGGGTTCGCGAAGGGACTGGCATCCAGGTGTGTGTTCCTACCCTATTTTTCAAGGGAACCACATTCGCTATCCACCACAACGAAGATATAAAAATCAAGGCCAATGGCTCTGCAATCTCCTCCCTTGCTTCCCAGAGAATCCTAGGATAAATGCCATCAGGCCCAGGGGACTTATCTATTTTCACCCTTTCCAGAATTTCCAACACCTCTTCCCTACATATCTCAAAGCCGTCCATTCTAATTAATTGTGACTCAGTACTCACATTGAAAACAATGTCCTGTTCCTGATTGAATACTGACGAAAAGTATTCATTCAATGTCTCCCCAATCTCTTCAGCCTCCACACGCAACTTCCCACTACTATCCTTGACTGGACCGATTCCTACCCTAGTCTTTCTTTTATCCTGACATACCTGTAGAAAGCCTTTGGGTTTTCCCTAATCCTACCAACTAAGGAACTTTCATGTCCCCTCCTTGCTGC
>NW_025204385.1:0-4139 GCF_004010195.1 Chiloscyllium plagiosum | reverse complement strand
ATCTTTGGAGTAACTACTTCCCTAAAGCTCCGATCTATGACCCCCTCTGCCTCCCGAATGATCCTAAGTTCATCCAACTCCATTTCCAGTTCCCTAACATGGTCTTGGAGGAGTTGGAGATGGGTGCACTTCCTGCAAGTGTAATCAGCAGGGACGGCCATGGCATCCCTCACCTCAAACATGTTGCAAGAGGAACATTGCACTGCCTTCACTGCCATCCCTCTAAAAGTAACCTTTTTTTTTAAAAAAATAGGTCTCAAGAATAGAACAAGCAAAATGCAGCACTTACCTACTTACGACAACGGGTCTTATTATTAGGTTAGAGGAGGAGGGAGGGTGAGAGGCACTACCTCAGTAGTGCCTCGGGTTCCTCTCCTGCGCGCTTTTATAGGAATAAAAAACCTACCCAGGGAAGCTTGCGCTACACCAGCTTCCAGCTGCCCCTCAGGTCGTCGTCACTTCTCCCTGCTTCTCCCGCTCTTTCTGTGAAGAGAGAAAAAAAAACACCGCTGCCCGCTACCGGTCAGTAATTTTAAAACAAAGTTCTCACCTTAGCTGTAGCCTTCCGGGTTCGTTTAAACTCAGCTGCTGCTCGCACTCAAAAAAAAATCATCTCCACTTACTCCTTCCCCACTAACTGCAAATATCTTCAAGGTGCTGCACAAAATAACATTGAGCCCTTTGTTATTTTCTTGTCTGCTCCATATTCCTCAGACTTGAGTTGTGCAACATTGGAGTTTGGTTAATTTCTTGTCTGTCCGTTTGGGGACAAATGGGAAGCGAGATTGATTGATCAAGCAGCCAACAATTTAGCATGAGATGGTCGGGGTGAAAAACAATCAGTGAGAGTATAACACTCAGAAACACACACTATGAGAGGTCGGGTGCAGTACATAAAGGCTGTGATTTGGAGCAGGGTGTGTGTCCCCAGTGGCCTAATGGATATGGCACTGGCCCCCTAAGCCAGGGATTGTGGGTTCAAGTCCCATCTGGGGTGTCAGTCACTTGCCCTTTGTCAACCATATTTCTAACCTCCTTTGGGAAAATCTCCATGTCTGCATTCAGTTGATGGGAAGTGGTGCCCAAGATGTTCTTGCACAAGATTTTCAGGAATTTGCAGGATTGAGGTGAGTTGTCTGAAAGAAAAAGCACAGTCACAATGGCTGAAAACCTGCTGAGATTCTCCTGGGGATGGCATCGTGGCTCAGTGGGTAGCCCTGCTGCCTCAAGTGTCAGGGACCTGGCTTTGATTCCTCCCTTGGGTGTCTGTTTGTGTCGTGTTTGCACATTCTTCCTCCCTTGGGTGTCTGTTTGTGTCGTGTTTGCACATTCTCTCCATGGGGTACTCCAGGTGCTGTGGTTTCCTCCCACAGTCCAAAAGATGTGCAGGTTCGGTGGATTGGCTTTGGGGAATGCAGGGTGAGAGGATAGGGGTTGGGCCTGGATGGAATGCTCTTCAGAGGGTCAGTGTGGATGTGATGGTCTGAATGGCCTGCCCTTCTCACGCGAGGACTTTTATGAACAGTTTTGGAGCAGATGGTCAGAGCTCCACTGCAGGACCCAGTCAAGGCTTTGCTAACGGTTTGGCATTCAGATGTGTTTTCCTCCTCTCCTGTCCCTCATCTTCCAGAATCTTCTGTGGCTTTGGCCAATACGGTCATGAGCTGGGTTCACATCATACAATGGGATCACACCAATACCCTTCACTGTTGTCATGCCAGGAGCTATAAGGTGGATTGTCTCAGGCTGACACTTCTCCAATATACAACCCTCAGTCTGGTTGGAACTGGTTCTTCTTGAATCTTTGTAGCTCTTTGATCTGAGCTGCGCTGTTCTCTGGAGCTGATAGCTGCTGTTTAATTTAGTTTGGCCAATTTTCTGTCAGGTCAAATTTCTCCAGCTGAGGATCAATTGAGAATGTCTGATTTTGTTGCCATGGTCACGTGACCACACGGCATTGAGATCAGCTGCACAGTGAAGGTTTCAACAAAATCAAAACCCCAAATAAGACTTGAGCCCACAATCTCCAGTTTTGGAAGTTAGTGCCTTACCCATGAGGTCACTGGGCCTCCAACAGATAGACCTACCCATCTATGGACAAAGCAATACCTGTTTTGGTTGTGTTGGTGTCAGTCTAAGCTATATTCAGTCAATGTTACCACTTGAACCACAGATTACCTGCATGTTTGGTATTTATGATAAGGTCCAATAGAAATTATTCAAATCTGGGTGTTCAAGGTTGCAGCTGATGGGGCTGTGGCTATGCATTTGGGTCCTTACCTTTCTTAGTCAAGGTATTGAATACAATTGCAAGGAGGCTATGATGAAGACGTGAGGTAGTTAGGCCATCGTTGGAGAACTTGGAGTGCCACATCCACAGATTGGATAAACATTTGTGGGAAGGCAACTGCTGAGGCTGACTCACAGAGTTTACAGAGGGAGATGGATGGGGTAAGGGAGTGGCCAAAAACTCAGCAAATGAAAGACAATGTGGGAATGTGTGAGGTTATACACTTTGGTAGGAAGAATTAAGCAGCTGGATATTATTTCAATGGAGAAAGACAGCAGAAAGTTCCAGCACAGAGAGATATGAAATGTGTTTTTGCGGTCTCGCTGTTGATCCTTTGCTGTGACCAACCTTCATGGTAATATCGGTGAGATGTTCTTGGTTTCTCTTTAGTTCTTGAGTCTGGTTAAGCCGATTGTGATTTGCAGGCCGTGGTGAGACCGTGGTCAAGATCACCGTCAGTTTCTTGGATGAAGTCTTCACGACTGGTAACGCTGACAGTCACCACTGGAGAGTGTCTCTGCCATTATCTGCAGTTGGCCCTGCACATCAACGGTTTCATCAGCAAACCTCAAGAGACAACATCCAAAACCTTTGTGCTCTTGAATGCAAATCCCTTCTCATTAAGACAAGAAACAAAATATCTTTAATGTGATGATGTTGATTTGAACATTGGGGAAGATCAGGGAAAAGGAGCATAGGGACACACACCTGGATGCCAGTCCCTTCACGAAGCCTTGACTGGGCCTGAGACAATCTGCTCCAAACCTGTTCAGAGAAGCCCTTGAGGGGGGTGGGAGGAGGCCATTCAGCCCATCACATTCACACTGACCCTCTGAAGAGCATCCCAGCCAGGCCCAACCCCTATCCTCTCACCCTGCATTCCCCAAAACCAATCCACCGAACCTGCACATCTTTGGGCTGTGGGAGGAAAACAATGCACTCCGAGTACCCCATAGAGAGAATGTGCAAACTCGACACAAACAGACACCCAAGGGAGGAATCAAAGCCAGGTCCCTGACACTGTGAGGCAGTAGTGTTACCCACTGAGCCACCATGCCAGGAGAATCTCAGCAGGTTTTCAGCCATTGTGACTGTGCTGTCTCTTTGAGACAATTTTGACCCAATCCTGCAGATTCCCGACAACTTTGTGCAAGTTCATGTTGGACACCACTTCCCATCAACTGAATGCAGACATGGGGATTTTTATATTGTTGATTAGAAGTAAAGTTGACAAAGGGCAAGCTATGAAAGCTAGCTACCCAAAATGGGACTGGAACCCACAATCCCTGGCTTAAGAGACCAATACCTTATCCATTCAGCCACTGGGGCTGCCCATTTGCAGTAAAACTATCAGCCTTTAAATACTGCACCCGATGGCTCATATTGTGTTTTTCTCAGTTTTATACTCTCACAAATTGTTTTTTACCCCTTCCGTCTCATGCTAAAAAATTGGCTGCTTAAAAAATTGATCTCACCTCCCATTTCTCCCCAAACGGACAGACAAGAAATCCACTAAACTCCAACTTTGCACAACTCCAGTCTGAGGATAATGCAGCAGACAGGAAAATAGCAAAGGGCTCAATGTTATTTTGTGCAGAACTTTCAAGTTTTGCAGTTAGTGGGGAAGGAGGAAGTGGAGATGTTGCAAAAAGCTGCATTGAGGACAAATCAACAGGATCTTAGCGGGCATTCAGCCCATTGGGGCTGTGCTGTCTCTTTCAGACAATTCACCCCAAGATCTCCCAAATCCAGGAATTACCTTGTGCAAGTTTCTATTACACATCATTCGCCATAATCTCAACACAGGCACAGTGAGTTTGAACAGAGTAGTTTGAAAAATGCAGTCAAT
>NW_025204384.1:8109-9364 GCF_004010195.1 Chiloscyllium plagiosum | reverse complement strand
GGGTTTGGGGCGGAGTTGGACAGGGGCAGGGGGGCAATGTTGGGCAGGGTGGGGCAGGGGCTCGCACATGGTGTGCTGCTGTCCCATCTCCTGAAAGGGGAGCAGACTCAAAAACTCCGAACCCCAGAGGAAAGGCATTTGATCAATTAACTGAATAATCGATTATCCAAATGTAATAGTGCCCACCCATCATGTTCGGAAAATTGAGGTTCCTCTGTCTCAGCCAGAGAGCTCCATGAATCTTAGTTCAAAATGTGCATTACACAAATTCATGCCCCAAGTTCAGAGGGTTTTAGTCCAGGGTATTTATAGGAATTTTTGCCCCACATTGTACCTGCTTTGTTAGGTCACCAAGACCTGTCACAATTTTCTGGTGTTTCTTTTAATTGGAAGGGACTATGAATTGATATGGCATTTACAGAGTGTCGCAACGTCTGATTTTCCATTGTCATCAAACCCATAGAGGGCGGCACAGTGCCTCACAGCACCAGGGTCCCAGGTTTGATTCCAGCCTCGGGAAACCGTCTGTGTGGAGTTTGTACATTCTCCCCGTGTCTGCGTGGGTTTCCTCGGGGTGCTCCAGTTTCCTCCCACAGTCCAAAGATGTGCAGGTCAGGTGAATCGGCTATGGTATAATGCCCATTGTGTTGGGTGCATTAGTCAGAGGGACTATGGGTCTGGGTGGGTTACTCTTCGGAGGGTTGGTGTGGATGGTTGGGCCGAAGGGCCTGTTTCCACACTGTAGAACATCTAATCTAATCTAATCATAAAGATGTGCAGCACAGAAACAGGCCCTTCGGTCCAACTTGTCCGTGCCGACCAGATATCCTGAATTAATCTAGTCCCATTTGAAGCACTTGGCCCATATCACTCTAAACCCTTCCTATTCATATACCCATTGAGATGCCTTTCAAATGTTATAATTGTACCAGCATTCACCACTTCCTCTGGAGCTCATTCCATATACGCACCACTCTCTGTGGGAAAATGTTGCTCCTTTGGTCAACATGTACAGCATGGTACAGCAGGCCCTTCGGTCCAACCCGTCTATGCTGACCAGATATCCCAACCCAATCAAGTCCCACCTGCCAGCACCTGGCCCATATCCCTCCAAACCCTTCCTATTTATATACCCATCTAAATGCCTCTTAAATGTTGCAATTGTACCAGCCTCCACCACATCCTCTGGCAGCTCATTCCATACACGTACCACCCTCTGCGTGAAAAGGTTGCCCCTTAGGTCTCTTTTATATCT
>NW_025204384.1:0-2720 GCF_004010195.1 Chiloscyllium plagiosum | reverse complement strand
GAGAGGAAGTCGTACGAGGCTAGGTTGAGAGTTCTCGGCCTTTTCTCGTTGGAACGGCGAAGGATGAGGGGTGACTTGATAGAGGTTTATAAGATGATCAGAGGAATAGGTAGAGTAGACAGTCAGAAACTTTTTCCCCGGGCACAACCGAGTGTTACAAGGGGACATAAATTTACGGTGAAGGGTGGAAGGTATAGGGGAGATGTCAGGGGTGGGTTCTTTACCCAGAGAGTGGTGGGGGCATGGAATGCGCTGCCTGTGGGAGTGGCAGAGTCAGAATTATTGGTGACCTTTAAGCGGCAATTGGATAGGTACATGGATAGGTGCTTAAGCTCGGACAAATGTTCGGTACAACATCGTGGGCCGAAGGGCCTGTTCTGTGCTGTATTGTTCTATGTTCTACCTTTCTGACTCCAAATAATCAGTGATTTTCCAGGACGTCTGAATTTCTGATGGATAATTACTCATGTCTGGAATTCTCTGAAAATGCCCCACAACATCGTGGGCCGAAGGGCCTGTTCTGTGCTGTATTGTTCTATGTTCTACCTTTCTGACTCCAAATAATCAGTGATTTTCCAGGACGTCTGAATTTCTGATGGATAATTACTCATGTCTGGAATTCTCTGAAAATGCCCCAACTCTGAATTAGAGTGAGAAACTTTGGAGCATCTGATTCACTTTTCATAATTGTTATCCAGGGACTTTGCTTTATTTGTAGACTCGCTTTTATTCTTGATTCTTGACTAATTATAAAACTGATCGACTCGAGCCCTGATTCCTGACTGGATTCTCCAAGATTTTACACTGATCCACTTCCTATTCCCCCAGATCAATTTACCTCAACCCCGATCGTCTACCACAGACAATGACCACCTCCACTGCTATATCCCTGTAGACACTGAGAACCCTCAATCTAAAATCAAAAAGTCTGGAGTGATCAGTGTACCAGTGTAAAAAGGAAAACCGGCTTTCAGTACCACATTGTGAGGGATTGATCCGGAGTGATCAGTGTATCAGGGTAAACAGGAAAACCAGCTTCAGCACCACATTGTGAGTGATTGATCCGGAGTGATCAGTGGATCAGGGTAAACAGGACAACCGGCCTTCAGTACCACATTGTGAGTGATTGATCCGGAGTGATCAGTGTATCAGGGTAAACAGGAAAACCAGCCTTCAGCACCACATTGTGGGGGATTGATCCGGAGTGATCAGTGTATCAGGGTAAACAGGAAGACCAGCCTTCAGTACCACATTGTCGGGGATAGATTCGGAGTTATCAGTGTATCAGGGTTAACAGGAAAACCAGCCTTTGGCACCACATTGTGAGTGATTGATCCGGAGTGAACAGTCTATCAGGGTAAACAGGAAAACCAGCCTTCAGCACCACATTGTGGGGGAATAATCCGGAGTGATCAGTGTATATGGGTAAACAGGAAAACCAGCCTTCAGCACCACATTGTGGGGGATTGATCCGGAGTGATCAGTGCCCAGGGTAAACAGGAAAAGAATGTGTCTTCGGCACCACGTTGTGGGGGATTGATCTGGAGTAATCACTCTATCCGGGTAAACAGGAAAACCAGCCTTCAGCACCACATTGTGGGGGATTGATCCGGAGTGATCAGTGCCCAGGGTAAACAGGAAAACCGGCCTTCAGCACCACATTGTGGGGGATTGATCCGGAGTGATCAGTGCCCAGGGTAAACAGGAAAACAGGCCTTCAGCACCACATTGTGGGGGATTAATCCGGAGTGATCAGTCTATCAGGGTAATCAGGAAAACCAGCCTTCAGCACCACATTGTGGGTGAATAATCCGGAGTGATCAGTGTATCAGGGTAAACTGGAAAACCAGCCTTCAGCACCACATTGTGGGTGAATAATCCGGAGTGATCAGTGTATCAGGGTAAACAGGAAAATCAGCCTTCAGCACCGCATTATGGGGGATTAATCCAGAGTGATCAGTCTATCAGGGTAAACAGGAAAACCAGCCTACAGCACCACATTGTGGGGGAATAATCCGGAGTGATCAGTGTATCTGGGTAAACAGGAAAACCAGCCTTCAGCACCACATTGAGGGGGATTGATCCGGAGTGATCAGTGTATCAGGGTCAACAGGAAAACCAGTCTTCGGCACCACGTTGTCGGGGATTGATCTGGAGTAATCAGTCTATCCGGGTAAACACAAAACCAACCTTCAGCACCACATTGTGGGGGATTGATCTGGAGTGATCAGTGTATCAGGGTAAACAGGAAAACCAGCCTTCAGCACCACATTGTGGGGGATTGATCCGGAGTGATCAGTGTATCAGGGTAAACAGGAATAACCAGCCTTCAGCATCACATTGTGGGGGATTGATCCGGAGTGATCAGTGTATCAGGGTTAACAGGAAAACCAGCCTTCAGCACCACATTGTGGGGGAATAATCCGGAGTGATCAGTGTATCAGGGTTAACAGGAAAACCAGCCTTCAGCACCACATTGTGGGGAATAATCCGGAGTGTCAGTGCCCCAGGGTAAACAGGAAAACCAGCCTTCAGCACCACATTGTGAGTGATTGATCCGGAGCGATCAGCGTATCAGGGTAAAGAGGAAAACCAGCTTTCGGCATCACGTTGTCGAGGATTGATCTGGAGTGATCAGTGTATCAGGGTAAACAGGAAAACCAGTTTTCGGCACCACGTTGTCGAGGATTGATCTGGAGTGATCAGTGTATCAGGGTAAA
>NW_025204383.1:7131-9363 GCF_004010195.1 Chiloscyllium plagiosum | reverse complement strand
ACCCTCTCCCTATCTCCATAATCGCCTCCAGCTTCTAAAACTTCCTATCTCAGTAACCTCCACCAGTTCCTACATGTCGTCCGATCTCTGCAACCTCCGACAGTTACCACATGCCTCCCTAATCAGGAACATCCTCCAGCTACCAGACCCCCACCTCTGTAATCTCCTTCAGCTCCTAAGCCCTCCCGATTTCTGTAACCACCTCCTGCCCCTAGACCCCTTGCTATCTCTGTGAAGTCCTCCTGTACTATACCCCTCCTTTTCTGTGTAACTTCCTCCAGATCCAACAAACTTCACATTCTCTGTGAGCCCCTTTTGCCTGTGCACTCCCCTATCTCTGGTGTCCCCGCCAGCATTATACCATTCCCTCCCTCTGTTATCCCCTCCAAAATCTGCATCCTTCCCTATATGTGTGACATTCTCCAGCATTTACACGCCCTCCTTATGTCTGTGGCCACCTCCAACTGTTACACCCATTCCTATCTCGGTGACCAGCTTTAGGCCCTGCAACCCCTCCCTATGCCTGTTATCCCTGCCAGATGTTACACTCCTCCCTATCTCTGTGAAACCCTCCAGCGACTACAGCACCTCCCTGCCTCTGTACCCGTAATAACTGCGTCATATGAGAGTTCCAGAGACAATTCCATTATGGAGTTTCAAGGCCAAAATGGTGGAAGAGGAGTTGGCAGCTTTCATTGTTTAGTATGGGCAATCCAGAAACATTCAGTCGGATCAAGGGTCACATTTTTCTGCTAGGCTGTTTAAGGAGGTTATGGATAGCTTAGGTATACAACAGGTTAAATCCAGCGCTTATCATCCTGAATCGCAGGGACCTGTAGAAAAATGGCATCAGACCTTGAAGACCACGTTGAGATCTAACTCCCACAGTGCAGATGACATGTTAGTATTGCTACACAGATAGCAGACCCCTTCAAAACCAGATGTAGTGGTTCCTTTCAAATTGAGAAAAGCTGTGCCAAGCGAACTAGCCAGTAAAGATGCAGGTTAGAAAAGAAAACTGTCTTAGTAGGTCGTGAGAATATGTTGAAACCGTATTACAATTGACAGAAAGAACTGGAGAAACAGATATTAGTTACTGCCTGGCAGAGAGAGGAATCAAATTCAGATCTTGTGGCTTTTAATGTGGGTCAGAATATATTAAAAATGAAGAAGTCTTTGAGGATTGGGATAGATTAATGAACTATCTTACTCAGGAGCAAACAACACAGTTGGAAGATTTATTCCTGCATTATGAGGACATGTGCAGGAATCAGATAGGAAGGAATCATGCTACTGTGCATGAAGTGGACCGAGGTAATGCAATTCTGATAAATCAACCTCCCATCGTCTTAATCCGTTTAAATCCAAACACATCCAGAAGGAGTTGAAAGCCATGCTCAACGAGGACATCATCAAATCAAGCCAGACGGAGTGGAGTTCGCGATCGTCTTAGTTCCCAAATCTGACGTGACTCAACAGTTTTGTGTGAATTATCGGAACATGAGCACAGTTACAAAATCAGGCTTACATCAAATACCGACATTGGAGGACTGTATCGAGCAAGTTGGATGCGCTAGTTACAACACCAAGTTGGAATTAGTGCGCGTTTACTGGCAGATACCTTTATCAGACATGGCGAAAGAGATTTTTGTGTTTGCAAACCCAATTGAGCTACGTCAATGAAATGAAAAAAATGCACCTGCCACCTTCCGAAGACTCATGAGCAGAGTTGTGGCTTGGTTAACAAACGGTGCAGTCTATTTACACGATGTATTGATCATTAGTAAGTCCTGGAAAGATCACATGCTATGGTTAGTAGAGCTCTTTGAATAACTCCGAGGTGCAAAACTTGTCAGAAACTTAAACAATTTGAAATCTCGAAAGCAGAGGTGACGTTCCTGGGACAAAACCGTCTTTCACTGAAGATTGACCTCTCGAAATGCAACGGTGAAGGCCATTGAGGAATTTCTCAGACGAACTCGAAGAAAGAGGTGCTTTGATTCTGAGGATTAAATGGATTATATTGGAGATTTGTTCCAATCTTCAGCAGTAGAGTGGCAGCGTTAACCCATTTGCTGAAGACAACACAAAATTTCGGTGGACAGAACCAGGCCAGAAGTCATTTAAAATACATATTAACTACCGCAAATGCTAAAGCGACCCCAAACATTACGAAAATCTTGAAAGTTGCCATTGCTGCTTGTCACATACGAGTGGGGGCTGTACTGTTGT
>NW_025204383.1:0-5169 GCF_004010195.1 Chiloscyllium plagiosum | reverse complement strand
TTCCCGATGTGAGCAATCACCGCCACATATCATGGGTTTCTCGTGATTATCTCCCCATACAGTGTGCAGAGCGGACAATACTCAGCAATGGGGCAACATTGTTTGTGTTCTGCACAAGTGCGTGTGCTCCCAGCGATGCTGCTGGTCTGTGCAGGGTACTGGCTTGTGCTGACCCTTTATGAACAATGATCACTCTCCACATGGCCGTTCAAACCTGTCTCTCGCCAGATGGAATTTCCCACAAGGAAATGTTTGGTGGCTTCTTATGTTATCCATTCCAAAATCCACAGGGTAGTGGAAACCCTAACCGGTCAGGAAGATAGCACCGTATATACCCATGAAATGGAAAGCAACCTGTCAGTGGGTTGAACAGGGCATTATGGAGTGGGACAAGTTGAGGTGAATGACAGACTTTTTCACTCAGTTGGTGGTGAGTGTGTGAGGGAGTGAGATGTGTGAGTTCAAGAAGCTGGGGAGCGGCGTTAGGCCAAGATATCCAGTTATTTTGCACATTGTTACATTCAACTGCGTGTCAAGTACAATATGTGTATGTTTGACCAACACCAGACAGAATCGGCAAAGTTCACTGATTAACGTGATGCTCGGGTTGATATTTGCTGCTTTATATTTCAGATGGACTCTGCAGGTCTGATCTCTAAACCTACTTACAAGAAGGTTCAGTTTCCCATGTATTAATCTGTGGCCATCCATGCAGATGTGCAGTTTTATTTTCACACTGATGAATGTGAAGGTGACATATACTGAATATGGTTTAGCGTGTTCACTGTTCGACACAAGGTGTTGTAGATTAGATTCCATTACATTACAGTGTGGAAATAGGCCCTTCGGCCCACACCGACCCGCCGAAGTGCAACCCACCCATACCCCTACATTTACCCCTTACCTAACACTACGGGCAATTTAGCATGGCTAATTCACCTAACCTGCACATCTTTGCACTGTGGGAGGAAACCGGAGCACCCGGAGGAAACCCACGCAGACAGGGGGAGAACGTGCAAACTCCACAAATTCAGTTGCCTGAGGCGGGAATTGAACTCGGATCTCTGGCGCTGTGAGCCAACAGTGCTAACCACTGTGCCACCGTGCCGCCGACAATCACTGTGCCACCGTGCCGCCCACACCACTGTGCCACTGTGCCGCCCACAGGACTACAGGAAACTATCAAGTTGTTAATTTCTTCGCCCTGTGTTAGATCAAGGGTTTTGGTATTCGGAATCTGGAAGGTATGGCAGATATCATCACGATAAAAGGCTTGTGGTGTGTGATATTGGCAACCCCTGTTACGACACGGGGTAAACTCCCGTGCTTAACTTAAACCATTACAGAGAAAGGATTAATCTTGTTCATTAATCTCTGAAAATTCGGGAGACCAGGAACGACGTAAAGTAAAAATTAACAATTTTGTTTCATTAGGTATAACAGAAAATAATTAACCAACAATTGATTACAACTCTTTCCTTTAACCTATCAATTCTGTTCCTTTCTATAAAACGCCCGAGTAAGATTTTCAGATTTCAAAAACCAGCCAGCTGTCGGATCTTCCCTATGTATCTTCCACTTTAGATTTGCTTTCCAGTCGGTGTCGATATTTTCTTCACTCTGCGCAAACTCCTTCTCTAGACAGGTATCTCTCAGAGAGTTCTGACGAGCAGCCCACCTCTGTTTGTCTTTTGGCAGCTCTCTTCCATCTTCACGTTTTCTCGGGCTTAGACCACCAAGCATCGGATGGTTTCATTGGATTTTCATATTGTCAATGTCCCAAATTCAAACTTGAAAGGAATTTGGTATTTTTCGGGGTATAATATAAAATGATTGGCCGAATTCAAATATTTGTTCACCTCCAGACAAACAGCTATCCTAGCTGCTGGACCACATGTTACATTGTATCTTATCCAGAACACTTGTTGCTCTCAAGCAGTTCTGCTAGCTTTTCAGGCATCCTACATTCCACACCTTCATAGCATTCCATACATTTGCACCCTGCGCAAGACTTGGACTGAAGATGAATTTGTAAGACCGAGTTGCTGATCGGTCATTGGTATCTAATTTCGACTGCATTTGGGACCTACACGATGACCACTTATCACTATTGGCTAGTTTCCCTCCTATTCATGATGAAGTCGTTATAATTTGCTGTGAAGGAATGTTGGAACGACTGCCGTCATCCAGGTTGGAAGCTTTCTGCAAAGACTTAGGAGCAGGGTCATAATCACAGGCAGCTGTGAGTTACAGTGACACTGTGCCTTCATTCAGGTCCTTGGGAAGCCATTTTTAATATAGGACGTGATTGCAAATGATGAGTTTCTCAGTCTGAACAACAATAAGATAGTTACTGTGTTGTGTGAGTTGGCAACAATAACATGTGAACTCTGAGTATTTCGCTGAACAATACTTGGATTATCTCTGAGAACAATTACGTTGTAGCTTTCTTTATGGAAATAAAATGTAAATTAATGGAAACACTTAATAATACAAAAAAAACATGTTATTTTATACAGAACAGATAATATGTTGTCTCATTGTTGTGGTGATCACAATTACATATTCATTGTCAGTATTCAAATGAATACATTGTCACTCTAACAGTTCACAGGTTGTTGTTCTCTGAACCCTTGGTATTCACAGTGAGCAATCAAAGTAATCAATTGAGTAATCAAATAGATTTACATTTCTTATGACTTTAAATTTAATTAAACTATTTAATTTCTCACTGAAATATACGAGCTTTAGGTAATTGCAAATAATTTGGAGAAAAAAAACATTAATTCGATACGCACATGGACTATTAACCTTAATAAATAAATTGCGTCATTAAAATGTCTAAAGTTAATAAGCCAAATCATGCATGCCCATTTTAAAATGGCGATGGTTTTCTGAATATTGAAGTGAACTCAAAGTGCAGGCTCAGCTGTCTGAATGGAAAGGCTGCGAGAAGACATGTTCCAAAATATACATATGTAACAGTTGGCTGTTAAATGGATATCAAAGTTTTGATTGCTGTTTTGACATCAATTCAAAGTTTAAGATCCGCCCAGGACATTGAAACCAAATCGAGTTTGAATTTCTTTATTTGTCAACATAGAACCAGTGAGAGGGAAAGATTGTGGGAGTATAAAAAAGAGGCCATTTTGAAAATTGATCAGAGCAACTGCCACTGAACAGCAGAGCAACAGCTGTGTCGCCAGAGAACGAACGGCCCATCTGAACTCTTACTGTCAAAGAAATCAGAAGGCACTCTATAAAAAAGATACCTTTTCTTGTCAAACGTACTCGGAGTAAAAATAAAGACGACCAAGGGAGATCAGCAGACAGGCGATTGAAGGCAAAGGAGGAGACAGAGACTGTATGGATTTGAGATTAATTCAATGTAATGTTTAATAATTGTGTTATTGGAATAGCATGCCAATAGGATCGTGTTCAGTTAGGTGAAGGAAAATTAAGTTTGTTAATAGTTTTGCTTGGGGTGTTCTACTAAATTGTCACTTTGATTCAAGTAGTGGAAATTAAGAGTTTCCTTTCAGTCCCTCACACTTCTTTTTTTTCTGGGTGTTTGGTTTTAATTAACAGAGAGGTTCGAAATATGCGCTGTTACTGATTGAGTGCTCGTTTGGGATTTGGACATGTTTGAATATATTTGAAGTTCGAAAGACCCCAGCAGATCTAAACTGTTGGCCATTGGTGCCCTGGATATTTAAATAAACTGGAGGTGAAAGAAAGCGTTTAGTTTAGATTCCCATCTGTGCAGAATCTGGCCCTTCACCGAAAACGTCCCCCCGACTCTCCGAAGAGTAACTCACCCTTATCTATTTCCCTCTGACTAATGCACCGAACGCTGTGGGCAATTCACCTGACCTGGACAACTTTGCACTATGAAAGGAAGCCAGAGCACCTTTTTTAAGCTCATGCAGACATGGGGAGAATATGCAAACGCCACACAGACAATCACGCGAGGCTGGAATCGAACTTGGGATTCTCGTACGCTCATGCTGCAGTGCTAACGACTGAGCCACCGTGCTGTTTAATTGCAGTCATGTGTGTTTGTTTAAATTGAAAGTGAGGGAAATGGCACTTCCCATGCTAAAGACGTTCCGTGTTTTTATGATTTTTTCCAAATTTGCCAAGGAATTTGAGAATGATAGAGGACAGATATACGTTTGTTATTATCTGACAGCTTAAAATTCGTTTTACCCCGGGACAAATGGAAAGCTGAAATTGTAATGGACTTGGTCAATCAGTTAGGCATATGGGAGAAACAGAAAAGTGCAATTCAGTTAGAAAAATTAAATTGAAAATTATTCAAATTGAGGTTGAAGAAAAAAAGAGAGAAGGTTCTTCCCTGTGCAATAAGAAAGAGAAAGTGGGAGAATGAAAAAGAGTGAGAAAAAAGATAAAGAGAAATAAAAACAGGAGAGAAGGTTCTTAGATGAGCACAGAGAGTAAAGAAAGAGAAACGGAAAGGGAGAGATAATTTGGACTGCAGAAGTTGTAAACTCGTCAGAAACGTGAAGCTAACATTTTATACATGAAGCAAGGGTGTAGGTATTTATTCAACTGTTTTAAAACATTGCCGCATTCCGATGAGAAAGATGATGAAGCCTTCTTTATTTCGTTTGAAAAACTAGCTCGGCAGATGGAGTCGTCAGAGACATTTTGGGGAATGCTAATTCAGACGAAGCTGGAAGGTAGGGCAGTGAGGTATATGCAGCGGTCTCAGCGCGGTCAAGAGATCATGACGTTGTTAAACTGGATATTTTCAGTGCTTATGAATTGATACAAGAAGCAAAGAGTCAATGAATCACCGACATGAATAAGGTAGCAGATCAGATATATGTTGATTTTTAAAAAAATATTAATCATAGTAATTTTTTGTGCGGGACTTAAAAACAGATAAGTTGAGACTCCATGCTGAACGAGGTTACAAACTCACTTCCAGAGATGTTGACGAACAGAACTTTCAAGAAGTGAGACGAGAGGCAGAGATGGCAGATGAATATGCATTCGTGTCGCACGTAATATATACATTCCGACATGATTTTCATCCAGTAAGGGATAAAATTGGGACAAGGGGTGATGCTTCACCGCAAAACTGGGAATAGTTTACCGGAAGTGAAAAGGGAAAGCCAAGGATGTGCAAGGCCTCGTCATTCT
>NW_025204382.1:0-9359 GCF_004010195.1 Chiloscyllium plagiosum | reverse complement strand
TGTTGGGCTGAAGGGCCTGTTTTCACACTGTAATGTAATCTGTAATCTCCATGAACAGTTTGAAGGGTTCTGTTTTACTGCCTTCAATGACAAATTCTAATATCTTCACAATGACACATCTTAAACTATTTGGCCACAGCTTCCTACTTTCTGCTGCATGCCTTTACGAATAAAGGAACTACATTCGCAATTTTCAAATCCAATGGAACCATAATCAAACCTAAATAAATTTTGGAAAATTCTAACCAATACATCAACTTTCTGACTAGCCACTCTTTTTAAAAAGTCCCAAGGATGAAATCCATTAGGACCTGGGTCCACAGCTGCAATCCAGGACCACTTCCCTGGTGATTGTAAATTTCTAGAGTTTGTTTATATTCTTGTATGGGATATGGGGATTCCTGACAAGGGTTGGTATTTGTTACCCTTGACATACAAAGTTTGCTTGGAGAAAGTGAGGACTGCTGATGCTGGAGGTCAGAGTCGAGAGTGTGGTGCTGGAAAAGCACAGCAGGTCAGGCAGCATCCGAGGAGCAGGAATGCAAAGTTTGCTAGGCCATTTCAGAAGATAATTCAGAGTTAAACACATTACTGTGGGATTGGAACACATGTAAGACAAACCAGGGAAGGAGAGCATACTTATTTCCCCAAATGACCACCGCTCACAGCACCAGGGACCCGGGTTCGATTCCACCCTTGGGTGACTCTGAGTGGAGTTTGCAGTCTCGCCGTGTCTCTGTGGGTTTCCTCTGGGTGCTCCGGTTTCCTTCCACAGTCCAAAGATGTGCAGGTTAGGGTGGATTGGCCTGGAGGAATGCAGGATTACAGGGATGGTGGGGGTGGATCTGAGTGAGAGACTTGGTGTGGACTCGATGAGCCGAATGACCTGCTTCCGCACTGTTGGATTCTATTCTATGAAATGGGCCCAGCTGTCAATTCCAGATTTTTTTTAGACGCAGATTTTGCCGTCTGCTGTGGTGGCATTTAAACCATGACCTCAGACCAATAAGTTTCTCTTTTTTTGGGGGCGGCACGGTGGCACAGTGGTTAGCATTGCTGCCTGACAGTGCCAGGGACCCGGGTTCAATTCCCACCTCAGGCAACTGTCTGTGTGGAGTTTGCACGTTCTCCCCGTGTCTGCGTGGGTTTCCTCCGGGGGGTGCTCCGGTTTCCTCCCACAGTCCAAAGATGTGCAGGTCAGGTGAATTGGCCATGCTAAATTGCCCGTAGTGTTAGGTGCAGGGGTATTTGTAGGGGAATGGGTCTGGGTGGGTTGCTGTTCGGAGGGTCAGTGTGGACTTGTTGGGCCGAAGGGCCTGTTTCCACACTGTAAGTGATCTAATCTAATAACATTACCATGATGTTCTGGATTATGAGTTCAATGACATTAGCACTATAGCGTTGCCATCCATTAAGACATCCCTCATTTGGATAAACATAACAGAAATGTTTAAGAGAGTTCAATTTACATTATTATTCTTTAAAACTTTACACAATATTTATGCAAGATATTTTGTCTACATTGCTTTGCAATAAGTAAAACAGGGACATAATTGCTTGGTGATGTTTTCAGCAGGCATTGCGTCGGTCTCTGCTGTTTCAGATTACTCCCCCAGCTTTGGAGACTCTTTACAGTTAGCTGTTCAATATACTGGCTTCCACTACGTAGTCCCCAGCAAAAGTGGAACGTTACATTTGTGGTCTGACATGCATTACTGAACTTTGTCATGACTTCTAAATCTATAATTACAGCTTTCATTTCCTCCACCTTTTCAGAATACCAATACTAAAAAACCAAATGAAGATGTTTCTGCCTCCAGTAACATGTTGCCTGGTGACTCATTAATAATGGAGGAAAATGAACTTTATTCAACAATATCCCAAGGTGCAGTATGAAATAAGATAAGGAAAATGTGCTATCCATTCTGAATTCATGCCCAGGTCGAGAACATTTAACCTTCTACCCATGGGGGAAGTGAATGTAATAGAGACAGATTTGTGGATGGCAGAAAAATAGTTGGGAAAGTAGGTGATGAAGGTGATACCAACAGATTGTTAGGGATATTGGCAGGTTAAGCAAGTGGGCAAAAACCTTGTGGATGGAACATAATGTGGAGGAATGTGAAGTACTGGAGTCTGGCAAGAGGAATAGAAGAGATGAATATTATTTAAATGGAGAAAGACTGCAGAAAGCTATGGAATAGTGGGATTCTGAACTCATCGCCTGTGAATCATAAAAAGTGAGCATCAAGTTCAGCAGGTCATAGGGAAGGCAAGTGGAGCGTTGGCCTTTATTTTAAAGGGACTGGGATATAAAAGTAAGGAAGTCTTGCTAAAAATGTGCAACACACCATTCCGACCATGGCTGGATTACTTTGAACAACTTTGGGCCCTTATCTAGGGAAAGATAGGCTGACATTTGAGGCCATTGAGAGAAAGGCTGATACCAGGAAGAGATCAGACTATTTTATGAGAAGTTGTGTTGATTGGGCCTAAACTCATTGGAATATAGAAGAATGAGAGATAACCTTATTGAAACATGGTCAGTCCTTAGGGGATGTGACAGGACAGGTATCGAAGGTTTGTTTCCTGTTGTGGGAGAGAGCATGGAGGGCATAATCTCAGAAGAAGGAGATGAGGAGAATCTCTTCTCTCAGGCGGTCTCTTTACCAGAAAGGGCAGCAGAGGCTGGGTCAATTTGAATATTCAAGGCTGAGATAAACTGACGCAAATAGAGAAGTTGGGACTTGCATATTATTCTGTATTTCCTCGAGTTTAAAATCTTCAGAGAAGTGGATAGGTTTCCAAAGTCTGTGTAGGGCAAGTCAGTTCAGAGATTTCAGAAGATACATGCAAGGTGTTGCATTTTGGTAAGATGCGTAAGGGCAGGGCTTACCGCTTACACAGTTAATGGCAAGGCCCTGGGGAGTGCTGTAGAACAGAGAGACCTAGGGGTTCAGGTACATAATTCTTTGAAGTTTGCATCACATATAGATAGGTGGTTAAGATGGCATATACCACACTTGCCATCATTGCTCAGACCTTTGAGTATAGGAGTTGGGACATTATGTTGAGGTTGTACAGATGTTGGTGAGATCCCTCTTGGAGGACTGAGCCCAGTTCTGGTCGTCCTGCTACAGGAAGGATATTATTAAGCTGGAGAGGGTTCAGAAGAGATTTACCAGGATATTGCTAAAATGGAGGGTTTGAGTTATGAGGAGAAGCTGGACAGGGTGGGGCTGTTTTCCCTGGAGTGTAGGAGGTTGAGGGGTGACCTTAGTAAAGGTTTATAAAATTATGAGGGGCATGAATAAGCAAAGGTCTTTTTCCTAGGGTGGGAGAGTACAATGAATTATAAGGTGAAAGGAGAATAATTTAAAAGGGACCTGAGGGGCAGCCTTTTCACACAGAGGGTGGGTCATGTATAGAATGAACTACAAAAGCTGGTGGTAGCTGCAGGTACAGTTACAAGACATTTGGATAGGTACATGAATCGGAACAGAGTGATATTGGCCAAATGCAGGCAAATGTGATCATTAAGTTTGGGAAGGGTCTGTTTCCATGCTGTACGACTCTGCAACTCTATTGGGGAAATCTGTAAAGGGATGTGAGCATATTGTTTACCAGATGGAGTGCTCTTCTCCATACAACAGTGTTGAGATTCAGGTTTTAATATCATTTGGATCCTGTGCTTTAATCTTTGCATTGATTGACAGATCGGCCATCCTTTGATCCTTTAAATGGCTAACCAGAAAGCTGACTTCTTTGTTTGGATGCCCAGCCATTGTTTCACTACTTAAGACTTTAATCTATTCATCTCTGGAGGCTTTGTTTAATCAGTTGTGCAGTGGGACCTGATTAGAGGTGTTTCAATAAGCTCTAAATATCACTCGTTGATTCAGGTCAGCAGGTGATATTGACAGAATTGTAAAATGGACAATGAACATTTTAGTGATAGTTTTATGAGCATTTAATAGGACTACATTCATTTGAAGAGGTTTTTGAATGGATGTTTGTTTATTTATTTAAACAGTTTTTTATGAGCATCTCAAAGACATTCAAATACTTCCTTGGGTTCATAAGTTCAGTTCATTGTGGATGCTAGGTAAGCAGATATGAGTGAGGCTGAAAGGGAACAAGAGGTGTATAAGTGGTGAGAGCTAGGGTACAGAATTGGGCTTCTATCACTGTGAATAGAATCAGGGCTTTGGATCTGCCTGTCTTGCTATCCCTTCATACCTGCTTCCAGAAGGAAAGGTCTAACATCAACCACCTCCACCACTCAGAATCACGCCTTGTCATATTTCAGTTCATTGTGTCTACACTAGCTCTCTAAATGAAAATGGTATAGCCAGGCAGTGCCACATGGCACGTGGTTTTGCAACGTCAGGAATGGTCTGAATCACGATCCCCACCTCGAAGGACATAAGCCTGGTCCTAGGTGTCAGAAGTTGACCTCATGCCCACAAGTGATTTTGCCAATGGTCAGCAGGCGGATAAGGAAGAACAGGTAGTGAAGGAAACATGTCTGGAGGAACCCAGGAGGTATCAGAGATGGGAAGAGATGGAAATTATTTAGCTTTGATTGGAGAGTTGGAGTAAAACAAAGTAATGTGATCCCAGTAACATTGACAACAGAGGAGCACTCTTGAGAGGCAATAGTTCAACATAAAATTCTGTCTTCCAGTACGGGCATAAACCTTTTCAGAAAAACTAGTAAGAATCTTTGTCCTGACAGTAGATATGAGTTCTATGTCTCAGTAATCATGGTCCTAAACTTGTTGAGCAACAGCATTGGCTGGAGAAAACATCCAATGACAGGGGAGTTTGTTGTAGTTGCTTGCAACCTGACAGCAGATGTGTAGGTGGAAACTCTGGCTGGATGTGAAGCCATGGTGGTAGTGGTAGTTCCTCATTGTAAGCCCCAGCCTATGAGGATGCTGGATGTGATGAGTGGAACAATTCTCACCAATGTTATTTGTATTTTGTGAATAGACATTGAAGTCATTAGGAATAAATGAATGGAGTTTCCAACTTGATTTACTTATTTCAAGAACAAAATGAACTAACATACTTCCAAAGGAAAATTACACTAAATCTCGATGCTAAGGTAGGTTTAGGAAATGTGAGGACCTCGTGTGTATGTCTCAGAGAATGCCAGACCACAGACATCTTGAGAAAGCTCCTCCCAAAAATATTCTAGTAGTGAACATTAACAACAAAAACAGAAATTGCTGGAAAAGCTCAGCAGGTCTGGCAGCGTCTGTGGAGAGAAATCAGAGTTAATGTTTCGGGTTGAGTGACCCTTCCTCAGAACTCTGGGTGCTGCCAGACCTGCTGAGCTTTTCCAGCAACTTCTGTTTCTGTTTCTGTTTCTGATTTACAGCATGCACAGTTCTTCCCGTTTCTCTTGTTCAGAGATGAACATTCTTTGTCACTAAATTGTTGAAAATGTATTTAACAGCTGGAAACCAATTCACTGTGACGGTGCAGACGTCTGAAGCTGCAACAAGATGTGAGCTCCATGGAACTTATCTGTTAATAGCAGGCAAAGACAGCCTGATTCTGAAAGATCCCATAACAAAACAAGATGTCTACAAATGGCCTTACAGCTATCTACGTCGATATGGAATGGATCAGGTGAAAATATATCTGTTTGAATCTTCTTCCTGCTACATTGCTTTCTTGGTGTTGATGTTTCTGAATATTACTGTAGTATTCAGAAAGTAATGCTTCTGCTAAAGTCAGCTGCCTCCACATCAGTGCCATGGACAATGCCTGTTAAAATAAGAGGCAGTAAACATCAGAGGAATATTTAGGAAGAACAGTGAAACAACTAACTACTCTCAATTAGGTCAAAATTTAGCATTACAGTAAAGTCATTTACAATAGGAATGAGCCTTCTGCCTTGACTTTATTTGGGGGCTCGTTTGGGATGGACATCCCTTCTGGGGATGAAAGTGCGGCATTGGGAAAGCATAGCAGGACAGGCAGTATCCGAGGAGCAGGAGAATCGACATTTCAGGCATAAGCCCTTTACCATAAAGCCTGGGCCATTTAACTCCTATGTCTCTCATAAACAATCCAGATTAGTCTCCCTAACCCCAATCCCTTCAGGTCAGGGGACTGAGAATTAGGGTCCGTTGATTTAGGACAGTGGAGAGGAGGAGAGGTCATTGGCACAGTCGATGACTGTGATAGCTGAACCAATTGAGGCTGGGAGAGACTAGATCAGGTCTGTAACTGTCCAGGAACTCACTGCGTATTGAAGTAGGTTTCAATGTGATCACCTCTCATTCTTCCAAACTTCAGAAATTTTCAGCCCAGTTTGCCCAATCTCTCTCCATAGGACAGGAGAAACTGCTGCTATCCCAGGAGAAAAACTGGCGAACCTTCACTGTATTTCTGTATGGCAAAGATATCTTTGCTGGGATAAGGAGGCCAAGTCTACACAAAGCACTCCATGTGCAGTCTAACCAAAGCTCCTATACAACTGAAGCAAGTCTTCACTCGTCCTGTCACAAACCCTCTTGCAATAAAGGCTAATAATTCTGTAAGCATTCCTGAAGAAGGGTTATACCCGAAACGTTGACTTCTCCACCTCCTGATGCTGCCTGGCTTGCTGTGTTCTTCCAGCCTCCTGCCTGTCTACTAACAATCCTATTAATCTTCCCAAGAGCTTGCTGCATTTCTATGTTAGTCTTCAGTGATTTATCAACTGGGACACTTCAGTCCTTAAAAACGTCTACCTCAATACCACCTTCCTGCTCTTTCTACACACTCAGTCATGTCATTAGTCTCCAGAAACCTATTGATTTCTGTCATGAGCATGTTCAATGATAGAGCTCCTACAGATCTCCAGGTACAGAATGCTTAATGTTCACCGTCATAATCCTGAGATTATGTTTCTTGATTCGAGAGTCACGAAGCGACATATCTACTTAGATCTACCCCGTCACAATCTCTTAGAATTTTATCAGTTTCAATAAGCTTGCCTCTCATTGTTCAAAACTCCAGTGATTTCAGAGCTCTTTCTCAATCTCTTCTCAAACCAATCCTGCATCCCAGGGATTGATCTCATGAATATCTGTTGAGCTCCCCCTATGGCAAATACATGCTTTCTTAGATAAAGACACCAAAACTATACACAGAACTCCAGCTGGGGTCTCACCAAGGTGATACCAAACTGCAGCACGATATCTCTGCTGCTGTGTTCAAATCCCCTGGGATTAGCGACTTACAGTCTGCCTCCTTCACTCCTTGCTGCACCTGCATGTTAGCTTTTAGTGAGAAGTCATTTGACACCAGGTTATAGTTCAACAGGTTTATTTGAAACCACAAGTTTTCAGAACACTGCTCCTTCATCAGGTGAAGTGAGGAGTGTGTCAGGTGACGAAGGGGCAGCGCTCTGAAAGCTTGTGATTTCAAATAAACCTGTTGGACTATAACCTGATGCGTGACTTCAGACTTTGTCCACCTCAGTCCAACAGCAGCACCTCCACATTGTAG
The DNA here is from genome assembly GCF_004010195.1 of Chiloscyllium plagiosum. Taxonomy (NCBI): domain Eukaryota; kingdom Metazoa; phylum Chordata; class Chondrichthyes; order Orectolobiformes; family Hemiscylliidae; genus Chiloscyllium; species Chiloscyllium plagiosum. The sequence continues at coordinate 1,850 of NW_025204382.1, read as the reverse complement.
TTTTTAGCTAGTCAAAGACAGGGACATCTGTATCCTTTTCAACAGCCACACTTTGCAAGTGAGGAGTGTGTCAGGTGACGAAGGGGCAGCGCTCTGAAAGCTTGTGGTTTCAAATAAACCTGTTGGACTATAACCTGGTGCGTGACTTCAGACTTTGTCCACCTCAGTCCAACAGCAGCACCTCCACATTGTAGTTTTTAGTTAGTCAAAGACAGGGACATCTGTATCCTTTTCAACAGCCACACTTTGCAATCTCACTGTTTAAGAAATATTCAGCCTTTCTGTTTTGACTGTCAAAGTGAATAACTCATCTTTGTTCACATTATATTCTGTCTGCCTTGTTTTGCCTGGTTCCTGTAGCCTGCCCAGGTCCTCTTGAAGCCTCTGTGCATCCTCCTCACAATTTGTATTCCCAGCTCATTCCATTTCTCCACAAACTTAGAACGATTACAATCTGGTCCCTCAAATCCAAATCATTTAAATAAATTGTTGATTAAGTTTGTTTTATGGATGTGAGACAGTAAAACTGTGTGAAGCAATATCTCTCCTTTTAAATTAAAGAAGGTGGAATGTGCAGTAAAAGCCCTTCATGCAGATTATCTCTCTTCACCCAGTTCTTGATGTACAATTGATTAATGTCACTTTGGTCAAAAGTAAGAGGTTGTTGTACTAAAGCCAGAATTCTGGTGCAGGAATTAGTATTCAGTCTTACTCAAACCTGAACTCGTGAGGAAGCTAGTCATCATCTAAATGTGAGGGAGCTGAGGGATGAGGATTCCACTAATTGATCAGTTCTGATGATTTATTTAAAGATAATCTAATATGTACAGTGCAGAGTATTCTCCTCACACAGACCTAGAGTGTTACAGTGTGACCACATCCCTGTGCTTGGCCCATCTGTACGCTGTGCTTTTAGAATCATAGTGGGAACAAGCCGCTCAGCCCATTGAGTCTACACTGGTCCAACCTAGATCCACCAGCCTATCTCTTTGGCCTGGGATTCCCAAGGCCAGTCCATGTAACCTGCACATCCCTGGACTGTGGGAGGAAACTCATGCAGACACAGGGAGAACATGCAAACTCCACACAGACAATCGCCTGAGGATGGAATCAAACCTGGATCTCTGGCGCTGTGAGGCAGCAGTGCTAACCATTGAGACAACGTGCTGTCTACAACAGGGCAGGGACTTCACACCAAAGATGATAATACAGCAACGCCTCGATCAAATTCCCACTGTCCCAAAGCCAGCCGTCTGTCCTTCTGATATATCCAACTCCACAGTTCCATCTGCTGTGCTGTTACAGCGGTTCAAGCAGATGGTGCTGACTTGGATGAACCAATCTTGGCTCTGCTCCAGATAGGGGTAATTTCTCAGACCCTTTCCCCGTCTGAAGCTTTTCATTTGTTGCTGCTCTATACTACAGTTCCTGCAGATACACAGACAGTCGATGAAATAGCCTCTGTGATTAGTGGGGAACAGGCTTGAGTTTCAGGTTGCCTTGTGAATTACGCAGGAGAGTTACTGTGTGGAATTTGTAGTCTTGATAGAATTGAGTTATTATGATAGAATTTCCACAGTATGGGTGCAGGTCGTGTGGCCCACTGACTCTCCGAAGAGCATCCCCACCCACAACTACACCGTCCCTGTAACCCTGCATTTCCCATGGCTAATCCAGCTAACCTGCACATCCCTGGACACTATGGGGCAATTTAGCATGGCCATTCCACCCTAACCTGCACATTTTTGGACTGTGGGAGGAAACCAGAGCACCCGGAGGAAACCCACGCAGACATGGGGAGAATGTGCAAACCCCACACAGACAGGGAGGGTGGAATCGAAGGTGGGTCT
>NW_025204381.1:2011-9356 GCF_004010195.1 Chiloscyllium plagiosum | reverse complement strand
ACTGGTGAAGTCCACATTGATGTTTTAATCAATGTTTCAGGCATTTCCATGCCTATGGTTTAAAACCAGGCTTGATGTAGTTGGGAATAGTACCTCTATGTACCAGCTGGAGTGAAATCATAAATGCAATTATGAAGAAATGGTTTCTGACTTCCATACATCTATAGACGCAGTGATATTGGGTACTCTATGCATCAGCAGTATTTTAATTTGATTTTTATTAATGCATGCACTTCGTGAATTCATAAGATATTTTAGTATTGTACACTGCAATACTTTTATTTCTTAAGCTTTAGCTTTAATGGTTATCAAAGTGCTAATGTGCCTCTACTAATTAAAGTAATTGTCTATTATTAAGCAGTTTTCTAAAGGAAAATCTACAAAGGATGCATTGCGATAGTACATTTTGCATCAACAAAATTAAGAATGATTAAATCCATATCAAAGCAGTTGTACCATTATCACTCAGTATTATAATGTTTTTGATCTGGAGGATTGATTGATTAGAAGCATACATAAATTTAAAGCATGCTTCAGAATATGTTAGTGAAATATCTATAAAATGATCAAAGGAAAATACAATAATTTCTGGGGATTCATATCTGATCATAGTGATTGATCTTTGTGAAGGAACAGCAATTAAACTGCCTGATCTGTTACTACTTTTTAAAAGATGTCAAGTATTTGTTATGAGAGAAATGAAGATGTAATTTTGGAGTAGGCTCCACAGTCTGGATCCTGAGTACAACCAAATACAGTGGATATGTTAACCTTCAATCGCTCAGGCTTCAAACTCTGTACTACACAACCATATGACAACTTAGGAACTCAATGTTCTCAATGTTAGAGAAAATGCTCCCATCAGATCTCTTTGAGCTTGTGGAGTTTCAATTCACAGAACTGCTTTGCTTCGTGGGCAAAAGGTGACACATAGCCAACAGTGTCATTTGGATATATTCGATGTGCATTTCAGTTTTAGCACCTTGAATCCAAAGTGAAATGTCCCATTGAGCTACAGTCTTGAATTACACCTGAGTGGCTCCAAAAGTCTTGGATTTAAATCAAGTCTTTCAATACTGCAGCATGACCCAAATGCTTAACAACTATTTAGCGACTCTCTACCATCTAGAAAGCATGGAGCTAATGAAAGCATAGTAGAGTCTGTCAAGCAGTAATATGATAATGATCAGGTAAGCTGCTGAAATGATCTTGCTTAGTTTTGGGAAGACTCCCCTTTGTTGAAGGTGTGTTGTGGATCATTTACATCCACCACAGGCTAGGTGGGGCCTTGACTTCACAGAGGACCATGGGAAATAGGAACAGGAGTAGGCCATTGGGTCCTCTGAGCCTGCTCTCCACCAGAGGATCATGGCTGATCTGACACTCTTCACATCTATTTTCCTGCACTTCACCCATAACCCTGTAATCCCCTACATATCTCAGCCTTGAATAGACAAGAACTCTGCCTCTATAGCTCTCGACAGCAAGGAGTTCCAAAGACTCACAAACCTCTGAGTCTTGGGTTTGCGAGACTCAAACTAGCTTCACCTTTTGTTCAAACCTTTGGTGTACTCCTTCAGAATGGGTGGCACGGTGGCTCAGTGGTTAGCACTGCTGCCTCACAGCACCAGGGTCCCAGATTCGATTCCAGCCTCAGACGACTGTCTGTGTGGAGTTTGCACATTCTCCCATGTCTGCGTGGGTTTCCTCCGGGTGCTCCCACAGTCCAAAGATGTGCAGGTTAGGTGAATTGGCCATGCTAAATTGCCCGTAGTGTTAGGTGCATTAGTCAGGGGTAAATGTAGGGGAATAGGTCTGGGTGGGTTGGTCTTGGGAGGGTCAGTGTGGACTTGTTGGGCCGAAGGGCCTGTTTCCACACTGTAGGGAATCTAATCTAATCTAAAAATCTAATACTGAGAGGTAAATTTCTCTCCTCAGCCTTAAATTGGTGCCCCTTTATTCTGAGACTATGCACTCTGGATCTAGGCTCTCCCATGAGGGGAACATCCTCTCAGCTTTTCCCCTACCAAACCCCTTAAGAACAATACATATGTTTCAATGAGATTACCTCTCATTCCTATAAACTCAGTGAGTAGAGTTATAGAGCCATAGAGATGTAGAGCATGGAAACAGACCCTTCGGTTCAACCAGTTCACACCGACCAGATATCCCAACCCAATCTAGTCCCACCTGCCAGCACCCGGCCCAAATCCCTCCAAACCCTTCCTATTCATATACCCATCCAAATGCCTTTTAAATGTTGCAATTGTACCAGCCTCCACCACATCCTCTGGCAGCTCATTTTATACACGTACCACCCTCTGTGTGAAAAAGTTGCCCCTTAGGTCTTTTTTTATACCTTTCCCCTCTCACACTAAACTTATGCCCTCTAGTTCTGGACTCCCCCACCTCAACCACTTCCACTGGCAGTTCATTCCATATGCGTATCACCCTCTGTGTAAAAACGTTAGCTCTCAGGTACCCATTTATTCTTTCCCCTCTAACCTTAAACTGATGCCCTCCAGTCCTCGATTTCCCAACCCTGGCAAAAAGACTGATTGCATTCACCATATCAATGCCTCTCATAATCTTATACAATTCTTTAAGATACTCCCTCAATTTCCTACATTCTAAAGAAAATTGTGCAAGCTTGTCCAACCTCTCCTTATAACTCAGACCCTTGAGTCCTGACAACATCCTTGTAACTTTCTTCTGCACTATTTCCAGTTTACTAGCATCCTTCTTATAGCAAGGTGACCAAAACTGAACATTATATTCCAAGTGTGGCTTCACCAATGTCCTGTATAACTGCAACATAACTTCCTAACTTCGATACTCAATACCTTGACTGATGAAAGCTAATGTACCAAAAGCCTTCTTCACTCCCTTGTCTACCTGTGACTGCACTTTCAGAGAATTGTGCACCTGAACTCCAAGATCCCTTTGTTCCACTATACACCTTCAGGCCTTACCATTCACCATGAAACTCCTACCTTTATTTGACTTTCCAAAATGCAAGGCCTCACACTTATCTATATTAAACTCCATTTGCCATTTCTCGACCCACTTCCCGAGCTGATCAAGATCTTGCTGCAATTTCTGATAATCTTCCTCACTGTCCACGACAACTCTTTTTTTAGTGTGATCTGCAAACTTACTAATCATGCTTTGTATATTCTTATCCAAATCATTGATGTAGATAACAAAAAGCAATGGGCCCAGCATGGACTCCTGAGGCTCACCACTCGTCAATTTCACATTTTCCCACATTATAGTCGAATTGTAATATTTTTTTCCAGTCATTTAACATAGCAACATCTGTCTGTAAACTGTTTGTATCCCTCTTGCAACCTGCCTTTCCAATTATTGTGTGTTATTTGCAAATTTGGCGACAGTATCTTAACTTCGTTCCTCCAAGTCATTGTTATATATTGCAAACATTTGTGGTCCCTGTACTGATCCCTGTGGAACCCTGCTGATTACAGGTCACCAACCTGAAAAGAGCCTTGTTATCTCTAGTTGCTGTTTCGTGCCTGTGAGACAATTCTCTATCCATGCAAATATACTACCTTCAACATCATGGGCTCTTATCCTATGACTTAACCATTGTGATGTACCTTGTTGAATGTCTTCTGGAAGTCTAAATACAACACATCTACTGATTCCCTTTGAATCACTTCCTCAAACAACTCTAATAAGTTAGTCCATGAAGATGTGCTGACTCTATTTGATTAGATTATGGTTTTCCAATTGTTCTGCTCTTACTTCCTTAATAACTGATACCAATGGGTGGCAAGCAGCCTCACTACGCCTGCGACTTTCCATTCTAACCTTAGGAAACTGTTTGTATGGATTTTGCACGTTTTGCGTGGGTTTCTGCCATGTGTTATGGATTCCTTTCACAATCTAAAGAGGCGCAGGTTAGGTGGATTGACCATGCTAAATATGGGGTCTAGGGGATGGGGAGGTATGTCTGGGTGGGATGCTCTTTACAGGGTTCATCTTTGGAGGTCCCTCCTTAGGGACTGACAACACAATGGTAAAAACAATGACTGCAGATGCTGGAAACCAGATTCTGGGTTAGTGGTGCTGGAAGAGCACAGCAGTTCAGGCAGCATCCGAGGATCAGTAAAGTCGACGTTTCGGGCAAAAGCAAGGGCTTTTGGCCGAAACGTCAATTTTACTGCTCCTCGGATGCTGCCTGAACTGCTGTGCTCTTCCAGCACCACTAACCCAGGAGCTGACAACACAATGCCCACTTTCCTTCATATAGGTGTAACAGAACAGCTGCTGACTTCCAATTTGTTTGCTTCTCTATGAGGAGGCTTGGAGGAGACATGAAGCTTTCACTTTATGCTCATTAGACGACCGTCATTCGAGAAGTTAAAGCTGGCTAAGCTGACTAAGCAGGGCTGGTGCTTGCACTTCGAATTTATATATATGTTCAAGGAATGTGCCCTCAGTCAACAATCCAGTTCCTTATTTGAGAGGCAGCACCTTCAACAGTGCAGCTTTCTATTAAAGTGTCATTCTAGGTTTAAGTGGTTTTGTTACTGGTCTGGGACTTTATATCCAGAGCATCTAGAGTTACAGGCAACAGTGTCACCAACTGAGTCATGATTGACAATTAGAAGGGTGAGGTATGTATGTGTACATGTATTAGATTAAAGTAGACCCCCTACAGTATGGAAACAGGCCATTTGGCCAAACAAGTCCACACCCACCCTCTGAAGAATAGCCCACTTGGACCCATTCCCCTACCCTATATTTACTGCCAACTAATGCAGCTAACACTACGGGCAATTTAGCATGGCCAATTCACCTGGCCTGCACATCTTTGGATTGTGGGAGGAAACCGGAGCACCCAGAGGAAACCCACACGGACACGAGGAGAATGTGCAAACTCCACACAGACAGTCACCCGGGAATCGAAACTGAGACACTGGTGCTGTGGGGCAGTAGTGCTAACCACTGAGCCACCATGTGTATTTACATACAATTACGCTTACATACACGCTTGCAACAAAGGAAGAGGAGATGGCTTTGAACTCTGAAGTGCAGCATTGGAAGAGTGAAAGATATGGGAGGGATGAAGAACTGGAGGAGATTGCAAATGTTAAAGGAGGGAAGGCACCTGTGTTTTTATTCAAGACAACAAGTTTACAAATTGGTAAGCTCCGTCTTCCACAAGATAACACTCCAATGCTGATGTGACAGCACTAACATGGATTAGGTTGGTATTTGAAAATGCTTCTCTGGGATAATTGATTGATGTTTTGTCATTATTGTGTCTTTTAATTGTGTATAAATAGCTCCACACAGAATAAAAAGAGATTGAGCAACCATTACTGGGCTAGTAAAGTACATTATTAATGTAACAAGATTGTATTCAGTGAATGGGTGATGTCAGATTACCAGCCCGTAAATCAAGCATGCATTCGTGCAAAAATTAGTTTTAACGAGAGATGCAAATTTGATGACTGTCTGACATATTTCAGATTAATCATTTTTTAAATTGGTCTCACAGTTGCCCTAGCCAAATTGCTTAAATTCTAAAAATAAAAGAGACTCAAATCACAGTATTACTTTTACTTATAATTACTAACATGTCATTAAATGCTGCTGACTTGTTACACATCCACCAAAGAGAGATGCCACTAAATTGGATAAAGGCACTTAAATTACCTCATACCAACTGAGAGAGAATTAAAATGCAGAATGTAGCCCATGATTTTGTCTTTAGGGAACTGAGGGGACTACTTAGCATTTATACAACTGTCCAGATGATTTATTAAATTTATGAACAACAAGCGCTGTATTTATAAAGGGAGTGTCTGACTTGTGGGCTTTAGCCCACTTAAATTTGGCAAAATGTATGGCGAGAATATTGCAGGGTGATTTAACATGACAGTAGCTACTTGTGTTGTGTTTTGTTCTTTATCTAAAGGACCCCGGGGGAGCTGACATCAGCCCATATATTAATTTTAATTTGTAATACTGAAAATTAAAATTGATAAGTCAGTCTGATCGCTTCCATTCAGATTCAGTTTTCCTCTCGGGTCCTCTTCAGAGGCAACGTTGCTCAACCAATTAGAAGGTCAAGGGTCAAGATTTGACTACAGAATTTGGGAGAGGGAAAATAATTTAGTTTGCCAAATATGACCTGCCACTCAGTGAGATTATGACTGATTTGTACCTTAACTCAACACTTGTACCCTACCCTATAAAGAATCTTTTGCTGAAGCTTCAATATCTTAATTGGCCTCAGCAATCCACAGTGAAAACAGGCAAGAACATTATTAGTCGAGAGTGTGGTGCTGGAAAAGCACAGCAGGACAACAGCATTCGAGGAGCAGGAGAATCGACCTTTCAGGCAGGAGCCCTTCATCAGAAATTCAGGTCAGAGGAAAGGACTTGGAGAATGCAGTGAGAGAGAGACTCATTGAGATCTTTGTAGAGAGAGGAGGAGAACTTCTTCAAGGTAGGCATCCTTGGAAGAGGCTTCGCAGTAAGGTTGAAATTAACTAGGAGAAAGTGAGGACTGTAGATGTTGGAGATCAGAATCGAGAATGTGGCGCTGGAAAAGCACAGCAGGCCAGGCAGTATCTGAAGGGTAGGAGTGGCATGGTGGTGCAGTGGTTAGCACTGCTGTCTCACAGCACTAGAGATCTGGGTTCAATTCCCGCCTCAGGCAACTGTCTGTGTGGAGTTTGCACATTCTCCCCTTGTCTGCGTGGGTTTCCTCCCACAGTCCAAAAATGTGCACGTTAGGTGAATTGGTCATGCTAAATTACTCATAGTGTTAGGTGTAGGGGAATGGGTCTGGGTGGGTTGCTCTTCGGACGGTCGATGTGGACTTGTTGGGCCAAACGGCCTGTTTCCACACTATGAATAATCTAACCTAATCGATGTTTCGGACATAAGCCAGAAAATTCCTGATGAAGGGCTTATGCCCGAAACGTCGATTCTGCCAGATCTGCTGTGCCTTTCCAGCATCACGCTCTCAACTCTGATCTCCAGCATCTGCAGTCCTCACTTTCTCTTCCTAGAACATTATTAGCTGAATCATGATTGATTGGGGCAACAGACCTGGGCATCCAGGCACTGAAAATAAGCATGCAGGTGCAGCAAGTGGTGAAGAAGGCAATTGGTATGTTTCAAGGATATCTTGCTGCAGTTGGACAGAATCTTAGTGAGGTAAAAACAATGACTGCAGACGCTGGAAACCAGATTCTGGATTAGTGGTGCTGAAAGAGCACAGCAGTTCAGGCAGCATCCAAGGAGCTTTGAAATCGACGTTTCGGGCAAAAGCCCTTCATCAGGATTAAAGGCAGTGAGCCTGAAG
>NW_025204381.1:0-1439 GCF_004010195.1 Chiloscyllium plagiosum | reverse complement strand
ACGCTGCACTCCTTCAATAGCCAGAATGTCTTTCCTCAAATTTGGAGACCAGAACTGCACACAGTACTTCAGGTGTGGTCTCACCAGGGCCCTGTACAGCTGCATAAGAACTTCTTTGCTTCTATACTCAATCCCTCTTGTTATGTAGGCCAGCATGCTATTAGCCTTCTTTACTACCTGCTGTACCTGCATGCTTGCCTTCATTGACTGGTGTACAAGAACACCCAGATCTCTCTGTATTGCCCCTTTACCTAAATTGATTCCATTTAGGTAGTAATCTGCCTTCCTGTTCTTGCCACCAAAGTGGATAACCATCCATTTATCCACATTAAACTGCATCTGCCATGCATCTGACCACTCACCTAACCTGTCCAGGTCACCCTGTAATCTCCTAACATCCTCATCACATTTCACCCTGCCACCCAGCTTCGTATCATCAGCAAATTTGCTAATGTTATTACTAATACCATCTTCTATATAATTAATATATATTATAAAAAGCTGCGGTCCCAGCACTGATCCCTGCGGTTCCCCACTGGTCACTGCCTGCCATTCCGAAATAGAGCTGTTTATCACTACTCTTTGTTTCTTGTCAGCCAACCAACTTTCAGTCCAAGTTAGTACTTTGCCCCCAATACCATGTGCCCTAAATTTGCTCACTAACCACCTATTTGGGATTTTATCAAAAGCTTTCTGAAAGTCCAGGTATACTACATCTACTGATCTCCCTTTTCCATCTTCAGAGTTACATCGTCAAAAGATTCCAGAAGATTAGTCAAGCATGATTTCCTCTTCATAAATCCATGCTGACTCTGACCTATCCTGTTACTTCTCTCCAGATGTGTTGTAATTTCATTCTTTATAATAGACTCCAGCATCTTTCCCACCACTAAAGTCAGACTAACTGGTCTATAATTTCCTGTTTTCTCTCTCTCACCTTTCTTAACATTAGCCACCCTCCAATCCACAGGAACTGATCCCGAATCTATCGAACTCTGGAAAATAATCACCAACGCATCCATGATTTCTCGAGCCACCTCCTTCAGTACCCTGGGATGTAGACCATCAGGTCCATCACCATTAGACCATCACCATCACCTAACCCATGCATTAGTTTACTAAAATAGTTTCAGTTGTCCGTGTACAAGACTTCAGTCTGGTCTTAGTAAGGACAACATGTCCAGTATGTTCTCCTGACACAGTCAGCAATATTTAACATTATCTTTTCAAGTCAGATATCTTTCACAATCGTGCATTTCAAGCTCAGTGAAAAATATTGCCTGCAAAGTTTAAGGTGATCTTAAAATCTTGTAGCATCTACTCTAACAGAAATAATTCTTGGTAGTCATCCACTACTCTCTGGTTACTTTAAAGATTTTTTAGGTTACACTTTTTCACGCAGAGGGACTTTTTCACGCAGAGTGTGGTATGTGTATGGA
>NW_025204380.1:6100-9355 GCF_004010195.1 Chiloscyllium plagiosum | reverse complement strand
GTCAGTGTGACATCATCTCACAGTGAGGGAGGGTCAGTGTGACACCATCTCACAGTGAGGGAGGATCAGTGTGACATCATCTCAGATTGAGGGAGGGTCAGAGTGACACCATCTCACAGCGAGGGAGGGTCAGTGTGATGTCTCACAGTGAGGGAGGGTCAGTGTGATGTCTCACAGTGAGGGGGGGTCAGTGTGACACCATCTCACAGTGAGGGAGGGTCACTGTGACACCATCTCACAGCGAGGGAGGGTCAGTGTGACACCATCTCACAGTGAGGGAGGGTCACTGTGACATCATCTCACAGTGAGGGAGGATCAGTGTGACACCATCTCACAGTGAGGGAGGATCAGTGTGACATCATCTCACAGTGAGGGAGGGTCAGAGTGACACCATCTTACAGTGAGGGAGGGTCAGTGTGATGTCTCACAGTGAGGGAGGGTCAGTGTGATGTCTCACAGTGAGGGGGGTCAGTGTGACACCATCTCACAGTGAGGGAGGGTCAGTGTGACACCATCTCACAGTGAGGGAGGGTCGGTGTGATGTCTCACATTAAAAGTTTCTCTGGGAAAGGGTGATCACAGTAAACTGAAGATGGTAATGAATTGCAGGAGTGACGTGCTCGAGACCAACAGTACAAGTTTGAATTTTGAAACAAGTCCATCCACATTGTTACGAGGAGGGAGCTGGTGAGGTGTGTAGTCAGTTCATACCAAGATAAGATGAATTATCTTCACTCGGAGAGTAGTGACGCTTCGATTCCTCTCTAATGGGGTTTGTGGTGTGCCCTCATTTTGCTGATTTCAGAAGGAGGACGTTGGAATCTTAGTGTCTCAGTGAATCTGGGGATTTTAGTGCAAGCAGGAAAGTGTCATTGAGGCAGTAGATCAGCAATCAGCACATTTCTTTGTTTGATTTCCTTATTTCAGCAAATCAGGGAGTTTATTAATAGCTTCTGCTCCATTCTTGGTAAACACCTCTTGATTCTGAGTGACTTTTTCACGTGCTGCCTGTTTTGCTGCTTCACATTTTCTCTGAATCTCCTTAAACGTGTCGTCTGAGCCCTGTCCACCCAGCAATGAGCTCAGCTCACCCAGTGGTTGTTGAAGGTGATCCTGATAAATCTGCACGTAGGTTTCAGACAGGCCCTTCACGCTGTCCGAGATACTGACTGCCTGGGACACCTGGATCTGATTGCTGGCTAAAATCTCTGGAGCACGCTGTGAGACTGCTTCACCCCCAGCACCAAACTTTGTAAATGTGCTCAGGAAACTTTCAGTTAACTTGGGGACAAATTGAATGAATGTGATCATGTCTGCCCAGTTGGATTGGATCTTCCCGAGTACCTTCAGTCCTCCAACCATCAGCTGGAGATTGGTCTTGACAGACTCCTCCTGGGTCTGAGTGTCCTCTATCTCTGTCGATAGTTGCTCACTCTCTTTATCCAAACGTTTCATCTCTTCATAACAGGCTTTGTACTTGTTTTGTGAGTTCTCCAGCTCAGCTTGGACTTGCTCGATCTTCAGTTCTGCTTGTTTTCGAACCTCGCTGAGGAACTTCCTAATTTCCAAGTTGGATTCTGAGGGATCTTTATTTTTGAGATCAGCAATCAGCGTTTTTAGGAACATTAACCCTTTCCCCAGCATCACTGCAAGCTGCAATGGGCTGCTCAGATTGCTCAACAAATCCATAATTTCTGGGATAATCTCCATCATCTTCTTCAGTCCTTGCTCACAAAACTCATCAACGTGAGCACTGGAGCTCACATCATTATATTGATTGAGGAGTTCCTCATGCCTTTGGGAAACCTCACTCCATTTATTATCCAAATCAACCTTCTCTTTCTCTATTGCCTCCTTCTCTTCTCTGGCTTTTTCCAGGAGTTCCCTCATTTTTTCCATTTGATCCTGGCTGGCAATCTGGGAAGCTTCACACATTTCCCACAGCTCATTGTAAAGACTACTCAGCTCGGAGAGTTTCTGTTCCACTGAAGCTGCGTTTTCCTTGCACTGATTTACACAGGCCTGAACTCTGGCCAGCTGCTTGGTGGAGGGTTCTGCTTGAAGACTCCCCTTCAGTTGGTTACACGTCCTCTGGATGTTACGCAGGTTATTGCTGGTCGCATCAAGTGAGTTTATGGTTTCATTGCAAATCTTCATCAGGCAGCTCTTGAATGACTCTGGCTTTGGAAACAGGGATTTCTTGTCTGGACTGCTTCGCTTCAGTTCAACATCGTTTATTTTTCTGACCTGTCGCACAAGGTCACTTAAAACGGTGACGGATGCAATAGTTGGTAACAGGAAATTCTCCACATTAACGTGGGACTGCACCATCAGGCCAAAGCAGTTAGAAATTTGCTTTTCAGCTGGGAGTTGGGATTGTCTGCCTGACATCGCTGATATTGCCTGCGGTGAGGAAGGGCACAATGAGGAGCAAACACATGTCACTGGTTATCCTCTTCCTGTCGTGATAGGATTGACATTGTGACCAAGATTACACACAAAGGCCAGATTTTTACCTTAACGTCCTGACACTTAATCTAATCATAGAATCGTACAACACAGAGACCCTTCTGCCCATTGCATCGATGTTCCCCCTGGGGAGCTGAGCAGCTTGTGGTCATGAGCAATGCTGGCAGAAACATTCAGAGCCAGGCCAGGGTGGGGGTGGGGTGGGGTGGGGGAAGAGGGGAGTCGGGGATTGGGGAGTTGCGGGTCAGTGGCCGAGGGGTGGGCAGTGAGTCTGTCTGGAGTTAAAAGCCTGGGGAAAGCCAGTTTCTGTTCACTTATCACTTGCTGGAAGCAGCGGCCTTGAACCTTGGTTCCTCAGAGACTTTGTAGTTCACACAGCAGTCACTCTGTGCCTCCCGTGAACAACTATCACATACCTGGAGAAAGGAGACTGAGAAACAAAACATTCGGGCAAGGAATCGATCCTCAGAGTGAACCCTGTGGTCTGGAGCCAATAGGCTACTCTCTCAGCTTTTCCTCCTTCATCAATGACACCATTTTATTTTGGGCTGTTTGTGCGTGTGTGTGTGAGTGTGTGTGTGTGTGGGTGTGAGTGTGGGTGTGTGTGTCTCTGTGTGTGTGCGTGTGTGTGTGTGTCTCTGTGTGAGTGTATATGTGGGTGTGTGGGTGTGAGTGTGAGTGTGTGTGTGTGGGTGGGTGTGAGTGTGTGAGGGTGTGTGTGTGTGTATAGGGGTATCTGTGTGTGTGTGTATAGGAGTATCTCTGTGTGTGTGTGTAGGAGTATTT
>NW_025204380.1:0-5006 GCF_004010195.1 Chiloscyllium plagiosum | reverse complement strand
GGGAGGGTCAGTGTGACATCATCTCACAGTGAGGGAGGGTCAGTGTGACATCATCTCACAGTGAGGGAGGGTCAGTGTGACATCATCTCACAGTGAGGGAGGGTCAGTGTGACATCATCTCACAGTGAGGGAGGGTCAGTGTGACATCATCTCACAGTGAGGGAGGGTCAGTGTGACATCATCTCACAGTGAGGGAGGGTCAGTGTGACATCATCTCACAGTGAGGGAGGGTCAGTGTGACATCATCTCACAGTGAGGGAGGGTCAGTGTGACACCATCTCACAGTGAGGGGGGGGTCAGTGTGACACCATCTCACAGTGAGGGGGGGGTCAGTGTGACACCATCTCACAGTGAGGGGGGGGTCAGTGTGACACCATCTCACAGTGAGGGGGGGGGGGTCAGTGTGACATCATCACAGTGAGGGAGGGTCAGTGTGACATCATCTCACAGTGAGGGAGGGGTCAGTGTGACACCATCTCACAGTGAGGGGGGGGTCAGTGTGACACCATCTCACAGTGAGGGGGGGGGGTCAGTGTGACATCTCACAGTGAGGGAGGATCAGTGTGACATCATCTCACAGTGAGGGAGGGTCAATGTGACATATCACAGCGAGGGAGGGTCAGTGTGACATCATCTTACATTGAGGGAGGGTCAGTGTGACACCATCTCACAGTGAGGGAGGGTCAGTGTGACACCATCTCACAGTGAGGGAGGGGTCAGTGTGACACCATCTCACAGTGAGGGGGGGGTCAGTGTGACACCATCTCACAGTGAGGGAGGATCAGTGTGACATCATCTCACAGTGAGGGAGGGTCAGTGTGGCATCATTTCACAGAGAGGGAGGGTCAGTGTGACACCATCTCACAGTGAGGGAGGGTCAGTGTGACATCATCTCACAGTGAGGGAGGGTCAGTGTGACATCACCTCACAGTGTGGGAGGGTCAGTGTGACATCATCTCACAGTGAGGGAGGGTCAGTGTGACATCATCTCACAGTGAGGGAGGGTCAGAGTGACACCATCTCACAGTGAGGGAGGGTCAGTGTGACACCATCTCACATTGAGGGGAGTCAGTGTGACACCATCTCACAGTGAGGGAGGGTCAGTGTGACACCATCTCACAGTGAGGGAGGGTCAGTGTAACACCATCTCACAGTGAGGGAGGGGTCAGTGTGACACCATCTCACAGTGAGGGAGGTTTCAGTGTGACACCATCTCACAGTGAGGGAGGGTTAGTGTGATGTCTCACATTAAACGTTTCTCTGGGAAAGGGTGATCACTGTAAACTGAAGATGGTAATGAATTGCAGGAGTGACGTGCTCGAGACCAACAGTACAAGTTTGAATTTTGAAACAAGTCCATCCACATTGTTACGAGGAGGGAGCTGGTGAGGTGTGTAGTCAGTTCATACCAAGATAAGATGAATTATCTTCACTCGGAGAGTAGTGACGCTTCGATTCCTCTCTAATGGGGTTTGTGATATGCCCTCATTGTGCTGATATCAGAAGGAGGATTCAGTTAGAATCTTAGTGTCTCAGTGAATCTGGGGATTTTGGTGCAAGCAGGAAAGTGTCATTGAGGCAGTAGATCAGCAATCAGCACATTTTTTTGTTTGATTTCCTTATTTCAGCAAATCAGGGAGTTTTTTAATAGCTTCTGCTCCATTCTTGGTAAACACCTCTTGATTCTGAGTGACTTTTTCACGTGCTGCCTGTTTTGCTGCTTTACATTTTCTCTGAATCTCCTTAAACGTGTCGTCTGTGCCCTGTCCACCCAGCAGTGAGCTCAGCTCACCCAGTGGTTGTTGAAGGTGATCCTGATAAATCTGCACGTAGGTTTCAGACAGGGCCTTCACGCTGTCCGAGATACTGACTGCCTGGGACACCTGGATCTGAGTGCTGGCTAAAATCTCTGGAGCACGCTGTGAGACTGCTTCACCCCCAGCACCAAACTTTGTAAATGTTCTCAGGAAACTTTCAGTTAACTTGGGGACAAATTGAATGAATGTGATCATGTCTGCCCAGTTGGATTGGATCTTCCCGAGTACCTTCAGTCCTCCAACCATCAGCTGGAGATTGGTCTTGACAGACTCCTCCTGGGTCTGAGTGTCCTGTATCTCTGTCGATAGTTGCTCACTCTTGTCATCCAAACGTTTCATCTCTTCATAACAGGCTTTGTACTTGTTTTGTGAGTTCTCCAGCTCAGCTTGGATTTGCTTGATCTTCAGTTCTGCTTGTTCTCGAACCTCGCTGAGGAACTTCCTAATTTCCAAGTTGGATTCTGAGGCATCTTTATTTTTGAGATCAACAATCAGCGTTTTGAGGAACATTAACCCTTTCATCAGCATCACTGGAAGCTGCAATGGGCTGCTCAGATTGCTCAACAAATCCATAATTCCTGGGATCATCTCCATCATCTTCTTCAGTCCTTGCTCACAAAACTCATCAACGTGAGCACTGGAGCTCACATCATTGTATTGATTGAGGAGTTCCTCATGCCTTTGGGAAACCTCACTCCATTTATTATCCAAATCAACTTTCTCTTTCTCTATTGCCTCCTTCCTTTCTCTGGCTTTTTCCAGGAGTTCCCTCATTTTTTCCATTTGATCCTGGCTGGCAATCTGGGAAGCTTCACACATTTCCCACAGCTCATTGTAAAGATTACTCAGCTCGGAGAGTTTCTGTTCCACTGAAGCTGCGTTTTCCTTGCACTGTTTTACACAGTCCCCAACTTTTTTCAGCTGCTTGGTGGAGGGTTCTGCTTGAAGACTCCCCTTCAGTTGGTTACACGTCCTCTGGATGTTACGCAGGTTATTGCTGGTCGCATCAAGTGAGTTTATGGTTTCATTGCAAATCTTCATCAGGCAGCTCTTGAATGACTCTGGCTTTGGAAACAGGGATTTCTTGTCTGGACTGCTTCGCTTCAGTTCAACATCGTTTATTTTTCTGACCTGTCGCACAAGGTCACTTAAAACGGTGACGGATGCAATAGTTGGTAACAGGAAATTCTCCACATTAACGTGGGACTGCACCATCAGGCCAAAGCAGTTAGAAATTTGCTTTTCAGCTGGGAGTTGGGATTGTCTGCCTGACATCGCTGATATTGCCTGCGGTGAGGAAGGGCACAATGAGGAGCAAACACATGTCACTGGTTATCCTCTTCCTGTCGTGATAGGATTGACATTGTGACCAAGATTACACACAAAGGCCAGATTTTTACCTTAACGTCCTGACACTTAATCTAATCATAGAATCGTACAACACACTGACATGTACTCTGCCTCAGTGATCAGTGAATGTTACATAGTGTTGTATGAACTTCTAACAAGCATATTCCTTATCGATAAGAGTATTTTTTAAAAAAAAATACTTAAATACCTTGGTAATATCAGCATTGTAAATGAATATACACACATTTATGCAGAGATACTTCAAGACAGCTATTCTGATTCTTAATTTGTTCATTCAAATAGTCTATAATTTGAAATGGTTTTTATTTATTACACGGGATGAGGAGGAGACATCAGGAACTTATCTTGGCATTGCTTCACTTGAAGTCAAAAGACCTTTTGGGGTTCTGAGGACTTTCTGCATTTTTGTTCCTAAATATCTCTCAATGTTTTTATGGATAGAATGTAATTTTGTTAAAGCAGAATTTTTTTTTAAATAAGGACAGATCAGTGTGTGTTCACAAAGCTCCTTGAAATATTGGAAATCATAGAAATGGTTTCACATTCACAAACTAAAACACTTGGATGTGCATGTTGAGCTGAACTGTATTTTAGATTCTGCGTTAAAGCCAAAGGAAGAAAAACCAGATGAGATGTGTGTGCAGGCTCCGAATCACAGTCAATATAACTTAGTTTGTCATAAAGCCAGAGTTTGCAGAAACTGGTCATCTTACAGCATGCCCAGTTAGATTTTCTTGTACCCTGTAATTTGAAATGCTATTTCCCAGGAGTCTGCAAGAAGTGAGAGTTAATAATGGCACACAGAGGGCAGCAGAGCATCTGGGATCTTGGTAAATGATGTGTCCAGCAATATATCCCCATAACTAATGAAATATAAGGATTAAGAAATAAACAGATGGAGGATTGAGAAGGAGGGTGAGTTAGAGAGTTTAAATCGGTGCAAATCTGTTATTGAAAGAGAAAGTACTAGTAATGAAAGCTATTGTTGACCGTGCTATCTGTTTGTTTTGTTTTTGCCAATGGCTGTCTGTTTTTTTTTCATGTACTTGCTTTCAGATAGAGCTGTCCATTATTCTACAATTCACATCAAGTCTGGAGTAATGTTTTCTTTCTTTGCTAGATCCAGTACCACTCCCAATGTCTTTTATTCCATGGAACCTTTTGTTGTTCAATCTCTCCACCCCTTTATTCAATCTTAATTCCCACCATGTTTCTATCTTTCTGTTTTGATGGAGAAACATATTTGACTTGAAACATTAACTCACAATCTGTTTTCTTTTGCCTCCAGATACTGTCAGGTCTTTTGAGTTTTTCCAAAACATTCTGTTTTTACATGCGACTTCCAGCATCTGCAGTACTTTGCTTTTATTATGTAAATATTGGTTGAGAAAGCGACATTTTCAGCTGTTCGTTGTTCTGTTTAAGAGTTCTATAGTGGGCTTACTGGATAATTAATGTCCAAAGCCAGCAACTTAACTGAATTTCTCAGATGGTTAATGGTCCTGCTTCTCTGAAGCAGACAGCAGAGTATAAAGACTGCACCTTTTTATTTTTCTGTATTTTTAACTGTGGACTGATGGGAAAAGGACTTTGTAAATCGAGGATTGAGGATAGGATTACTGCCATTTTTAAAAGCAAGTTACTTGACATTCATCACCTGTGTTGCTTGCACTACTGTTTGTTGAAGCAGTGAGGGAAGTTAGTACAGACAAGATGGAGCTCGGGATGTGGTCAGTAGAGATTTGGTCAATAACAAGTCGCTGCTTGACAACCAGTTACTACTCCACAGATCAATGTCAAGCCAATGACTTTCTACCA
>NW_025204379.1:4570-9352 GCF_004010195.1 Chiloscyllium plagiosum | reverse complement strand
AGACAGGGTAAACAAACCCAATGCTGCCTCGGTGACAGTGGAGCAAAAGGTTGAGATGAAGAAGAACAATTGAATAGCTATTAGATAGAGAACAGAATTGTGAACCAGGAGAAATGCTGAAGGTTTAGGGTAGAGATGGTAGAGCGGTTGGATTTATGAGAAAACAGAGAGACAACATAAAGTTGTCACACCTCTAAGGGAGCGTGCGAAAAGGTGGAGTAAGGATGATTCAACACTTGAAAGAGGATTTATACTGAGAAGAAGGGGAATGGCAGGGTGTGAGCTGAAGCCTTCATCTCTGTCAGGCCATGGTGACAGAGGAGGAAACACTGTCACTAGAAAGGTACAACATTGATGAGGAATATCTTTGTGGCACAGGGAACAAACATGTTTCGCTGTTTTCCCCTCAATGTATGTGACATTAAATCACTCATTCATTCATTCATGGAATAAAAGGGACTGTATCAATTTGGATACAAAATTGACTGATTGGTAGGAAATCGAGAGGAATGGTCACTAGATTTTTAATTCAGACTGGAGAAAGATTTTCAGTGAAGTTCAGCAGGATTGGTTTCGGGGACCTCATTGATTTTCATATGTATGAACGATGTACTACTGATGTGCAGGGCCCCATCAAAAGTTTACAGTTCACACAGCACTTAAATAAATTGTAAACTGTGAGGAAAACATTATAGAACTCAAAAACTCACATTGCCAACTTCTTAGAAAGGGCAGAGAAGTGATTGATGAAGTTTGGCACATTGAATCATAAGACAATGCAAATTTCCAGCAAGAGCATTAAAATATAATATAAAATAGGCAGGAATACAGGAGCAGAGTATGTGCAAAGAATCATTGAAGTTTGTAGGACATTAAACATAGACAAGGCATGTAGTGTTCCTGTCTTTATAAATACTGATAGTGCAAGGGTAAGGAAGTGATGTTGAACTTGAATCAAATACATTCGACGTCAACTGAAGTATTGCATATGATCTGACGGATATGAACACATTAGAAAGCATGACGAACTGATCTGAAAGCATATTTCCAGGGATGAGTAAGATCAATTATGAAGTCAGACTGAAAATTTTGCATCTGTTCTCACTGAAGTGAAGGTGGCTAAGAGGAGATCGGATGCACTTTTTCAAACTGATAGGCAGACTGAATAGATTAGTTTGGATAAAACTTTACCCATTCACAAAAGGACGGAAAAACGAGAGGGCACAGATTTCAGGTTATGTACAGCAGGAGAAATATGATAGGAGTAAGAACCTTTTCACTTGGCGAGTACTTAGGTTACACTTGGATATGTTGTAAATGGATATTCAATGGAAATGTTCAAGAGGGGATTGGATGATTATTGCGATAAAATAAATCTGTAACAGTATGGGGGAAAGCAGGAGATCACGACTCTGTAATGGACTCAGATGAAGAGCTGGTGCAAACATCATCGGTCAAATTACATCCTTCTGTGCCTTAAGACTTCTGTATGGATTAAAGCGATGTCTCAAGAGTTCTCCAACTCTAATAATACTGTGTCTCCATAACCTCATTGATCCTGTGCGATCCATTCTTACCTCTGAAACATCCATCAGTCGAAGCATCCCTCCTTATCTCTGTAACTCATACAGGCAATTTTATAAATCTTCTTTCTCTACAATGCCTTCTAAACACTCCCTCTCTATGTAATAATTCTCCAGGCCTGACAGCTTTCCCTTTGTCCGTAATTACTCCGATACATAGAAAGCTCCAAATCTTTACAATCTCCTCCAGCTCACACAATCATCAGTCTATCAATGTCACTAACTCCCTCCCGCCCTGACAAATCTCATGATCACCATAACCTCCTCCAGCCATTACACTGTTCATGATGCAGTGCACCTTTCGCAGTCCCTTACAACTCTGCCCATCTCTTAAACTTCCTAATGTCCCTACAATGTTCCCTAGTGTCTGACGTGCTCCAATGTGTGATCTGCTGTGTAAAATCCTCTCGTCTCTTCAGCACTCCCGAGTCTGTAACCACCTTCTGTCCCTACACAGCTCCCTATTTCTACAGTGTCCACATTCTTAATCCCACCCTATCTGTGGAAATACCTCCAGCTCTCCTTATTTCTGAAATCTCCACCAGATCAAAACAACACTCTATGTATCTCAGACCTTCATTAGCCCCTTCAAATATCACTGTCTCTGAAATTCCTCCCGCTACTGCAATGCTCTTTATGAAATCTTCCAAGAAAAGTCACATTCTTTTCAGGAGAACCTCTTCTTATTAATCTCCTGCAGTGCCAAGACAAGGTTTTCTTTTGTCTTCTGCAAGCTCTCTATCTCAAACCCTTCACCTATAACGTCCTTATTATCTCTAATCTCACTCAAAAACTTGATCGGCCTGTATGTCTGTGACTTCTCCAGGAGAAGGAACGGCTTTTCCGGAGTAGGGGGAGATTTTGTGTTTGAAGGATTTCATAAATGTATGACTGTTTGTAGAATGTAGAGGATTTACAGAGATGGGAAGGGTGACAGAACATGAGGGGTGTCAAAGAGACTGACATTTGTAGGCTCAGAGAAAATAATCTGTGGTTTGCCTGTTTGGCTATAATTTGAAGAGTAAAATGTTATTAAATTGCAAATGTATGGGCCTATTATTGAGTTTGAGATCTGCCTGTTCTAACTGTGGGACTCCATACCGAAATGGGTGCAAGCAGCTGACTCCGCAAAGGCTGGGTATAGTCTGTAATCTTCCAAATCATATTTGGGAGATCAGTTCCAGGATAGGTGAGAGCAGCTGACAATATTCAGGCAAGGCAGGAAACATGGGATTTTCCTCATCTGATTGTGGGACTCATTTCCATAATGAATGCGATTAGCTATAAATACCTAACGCACTGGGCTGGTCCAGTTCTGAATGTACTTACCTATTCTGTATCTATATCTGCATGTGATTCCGAATTTACATTGTTCCAGCAAAAGTGACTGCTGAAAGACGGCAATTCCCAGGTAGGAATACTTGACCAGGGTGTACTCAACAGAGACTCAGATAAGATTAAGTTCTTACTTCCTGAAATGTTACAATTGAAAAGTATTTTATTTCATCTGTTTCTTGTTTCATCTGGTGTGAATTCAGTCTGCATCATTGAGCCATATCTCTATGGTAGGACAGATCAGTTCACCTGTCATAGTGTGGGCTCTATCTGTAGGCCTTTTGTGCTTTAACCACATCTCACAACACAACCTAGCCCTCCTACCATCTCCCATCTCCGTTGGATTCTTTTTCTGATACAGACAGGTGGTATCATTTTCATCAGGTTTCGTGGAGACATTCTCTTTGCAAGTTTACTGTCGACAAAATATTGATCAGGCTGGTCCAGCTTACTTTTCACTTCAACTAAAACCTAAAACTATCTTTGCTTTTCACTTCAACTAAAACCTAAAACTATCTTTGTCCTTGTAATATTCTTCAGCCCCTGGAACAATCCATATCTCTGTAATATCCTGCTGTCTTCGCACACCTTCCTATCTCTGTAAACTTTCCCCAAATTTACATTCATCATGGTTTCTGGTACTTGCTGTCATCCCCAAATGATTACTCTCGACATTGTCCGCACTGACTAAAAAGAAGGTGCCACCCGCTTCATCCTTTAAAAAAAACAATCATTGTTATGGTACCACAGAGACTGTAGGACTTCAGGTTCAGATCTAGGCACATTTTTAAAATTTTCCGGAGTATCTACCTCGACTCCGCTTCCATGCATCACTCCCAGATCCCTGCCTTACTCTGGGTGAAATAACAACTTCCCTCACTACTTCTCTAATATTTCCACCAATTACATTAAATATTTGCTGCTGGTAACTGGGCTCTCCAATAAGAACAAGACAGTCTCCCTCTCAATCCAGGCCCTTGACAATATGTGCAGGTTAATCAAATCTCCTCTCAGCAGCCTCCACTTCAACCTTTCCTCATAACTGCATTGTCACTTTCCCAGGATAACAAATCTCTTCTGTACACCTCCAAGAGTGAAAAATGCTCGAAACGTCAATTCTCCTGGCACTCTGATGCTACCTGACCTGCTGTGCTTTTCCCACACCACACTCTTTGACTCTAATTTCCAGCATCTGCAATCCTCACATTCTTCCTGTACACTCTCCATTCTAATTCCATCCTTCCATGTGATGTAGTGACCAGAACTGCATGCAGCACACAGGCTGTGACTGAACTAATTATTTATACAGTTCTTGTATACGCTTCCTGCTCTTGCATTCTGCACTTGAACTGAGACAGGAAATGGTGTCATTTGCTGCCTAATCTAGATTATTGACCAGCCCAGCTACCTTCAGTGTAAAAGCAAATTACTGTGGATGCTGGAATCTGAAGCGAAAAGGGAAAATGCTGGAAAATCTCTACAGGTCAAGCAGCATCGGTAAGGAGAGAAAAGAGCTGACATTTCGAGTCTAACGGACCCTTTGTCAAAGCAAAAACAAGGGAGAAATAGGGAGTTATTTATACTAGGATCTGTCCACACTGACAGTATACTCATTTATTGTGTATTCTTTCTATTGATTGCTGTCCCTAAATGACTTGCACTTCTCCAGGTTGCTTGGTACATTCAACTGGACCTCATAGCTTCCATTTTTAAGCAAACTGCTATGTCATCCTCATCAAATCCAAATAAGTCACATCAACTGTACGAGTCTCTGCATGAAAACCAAACAGCCAGATTAATTACATACAGCTTTCCCTGCTGAAATTCAGGCTGACAGTCCTGGATTCCTTTGGGATTTTCTAAG
>NW_025204379.1:0-1777 GCF_004010195.1 Chiloscyllium plagiosum | reverse complement strand
GTTAAAACAAAAGTTTTTGCTCCAATACCCTCTATGTCATTCTATTTTCTACTTACTCATACTTGTGCCAAGATCCCTCTTAAACCTTGCTATATTGGCTTCTTCCCCTCTATCAATGCATTTCAGGCACTTTCACATTCTGTCCAAAAGCAAAAAAAAACTTACCTATCACATCTCCTGAACTTTCTCCCTTTAACCTAAAACCTACAATCCTGAGTAATTGATATTTCTACTCTGGGGGGAAAAAGCCTCTAACTGTCCTTCTATCTATGCCTCTGATAATTTTGTAAATATCTATCAGGTAGCCCCATAGCCAATTATGCCGAGGTAGAAACAAACCATGTGTGTTCAATTTCCCCTTGTGGCTAATACCCTGCAAACCAGACAACATCCTGGTAAAACTTTTCCATACCCTCACCAACACTTCAACTTCATGTGGCAACCAGTACTGTACCCAATATTATAAATGTACCTCGAACTAAGTTTCTCTACAGTTGCAATATGACCTGCTAATTTTCATACTGCATGTTCCGATGCCTGTCTGCAAGTTTGCCGTCAGTCATCTTGATCACCCTATCCACCCGTGTTACCACTTTCAGGGAACTGTGGAGCTGTACACCAAGATCCCTTCGGATGTTGATGCAATCAGTAGTTTTTCCATCCACTTTATTCTTCTCTGCTGCACTCGACCTTCTAAAATGCATCACGTCGCAATTGTCCAGATAAAGTTGCATCTGTGTTTTCTCTACCCAAGTCTGCAGCTGACCTATATCCTGCTGTATTCTCTGGCAATCATCCTCAAAATCTGCAACTCCGCCAATCTATTTACAGATCTCCAGTCACAAAAACACTGTTCCACCACTACTCTGTCTTCAATGACCAAGCAGTTCTCTATCCAATTTACTAACTGACCGCTGATCCCCTTTCACTTCATCTTCTATATGAGCCTGCATAAGGAACCATATCAAAGGCCTTGCTAAGGTCCAAACGGCCAACATCCAGCCCCATGCCCTCATCAATCAATTTTGTCACTTTCTCAAAATAATCAATCAAATTTGCGAGACAGGATATTCCCCACACAACTGTGTTGCCTGTTGCTAGTAAATCCAGATTAGACTTCTGTTGGAGCTGCAATCATTCAGACAAGTGATTATTTCATCATATTCCTCACATGACCCTTGGAGAGTAGATTAGATTCCTTACAGTATGGAAACAGGCTCTTCGGCCTAACCAGTCCAATTAACCGTCCGAAGAGTAAGCCACCCACATCCATTTCCTTCTGACTAAAACACTTAACAATTTAGTATGGCCAATTCCCCTGGCCTGCACATCTTTGGACTGAGGGAGGAAACCCATGCAGACACTGGGTGAATGTGCAAACTCCACACTGTTAGTCACCCAAGGCCGGAATCGAACCCAGGACCTTGGCACTGTAAGGTAGCAGTGCTAAAAGCTACCATGCCCCTCGCGATAGGGGAGGTATGTTGGGCTGTGATGGTTACTGTCCAGTGGGAGGTATATCAGGCCGTGATGGATACTGTGCAGTGGGAGGTATGTCAGGCCGTGATGGTTACTGTACAGTGGGGGGTATGTCCGGGTGTAATGGTTGCTGTACAGTGGGAGGTATGTCCGGTCTGTGCTAGTTACTGTACAGTGGGAGGTATGTCGGGCTGTGATAGTTACTGTACAGTGGGGGGGTTGTGCCGGGCTGTGATGGTTACTGTACAGTGGGAGGTATGTCGGCCGGTGATGGTTACTGTACAGTGGGAGGTATGTC
>NW_025204378.1:0-9352 GCF_004010195.1 Chiloscyllium plagiosum | reverse complement strand
ACTGTGTTTATAAACCCTCCCAGTCCACACTAATTCAATTTCTCTCCCAGTCTCTGCTGTCTTTCCCACTCCCTTCACACTCACTGACCACACCTCCTACCCGCCCCGCCTCACAGTGACACTGCGCCACAGCTCATGGTCAGGTGTCATCTAGCTGGCCACGCCCCTTTTTAGATCTCATTGGCTGCAGAACCACATCAAGTCTCCTCCTATTGGTGCGAACCTGGAGTCAACAGCTCATGGTCACGTATCATCCTGCTGGCTCCACCCCGATTTTCTCTCCCATTGGCTGCTGCACCACACTCCTCTTGGTCTGCAGCTGCCATCAATCAGCCAGGCCCCATTGTGAGGTGAGTGGTGGGATCGTCCCTCTCTCTGCCCTGGGATGAGTTTCATCATTCACAGTGAATTGGGCAGTAAACCAGAACACAGGAGCTGGGTCTATTCAGCAGATTGTGGGCTGTACTCTCTCCCTCTGGAGATGTTGCAAATCTGTCCCAACCCCCTCGCATTTGTCCACAGCTCTCAAAATCTTCCTTTAAAAAGTTGTTCTAAATCTGTTTGAGAATAACTGCTGAATCAGCATCCACCTGCCATTCCTACTGTTCCAGATGCTCAGACCTTACTGAGTAAAACAACCTTCATATTTTCACCCTGCATTATTTGCCAATGAATGTATTTTTTAAAAATTGCGACAAAGTTTATAATTTCTCTCGGTCTCTTTGTAAATTAAATCTCCCTGAAAACTAGCTGCTCCTGGTCGAAATTACTGCTTAGCCTTCTCAGCTCCAAGGTGAATTATCTGAAATTGTGCTACATCTCCATAAAAGAGAAACCAATCAGAGTTTTGATTTATTAATATCATAGAGATGTACAACATAGAAACAAACTCTACGGTCGAACTCTTGCATCGTGGATTCCCATTTGCCAGGAGCTGGCCTAAATCCCTCAAAGTCCTTCTTCTTCATGTACCGAATCAGATGCCTTTTAAATGTTGTAATTGTACTTATCTCCACCCCTTCCTCAGGTTGCTCATTCCATACAAGCACCACCCTCGAAGTGAAGAAGTTGCCCCTAAGGTCTCTCTTAATATTTTCCCTCTCACCTTAAGCTGTGCTGTCTAGTTTTGGATCCACCGAACATGGGAAAATGACCCTCACTGTTCACTTTATTCATGCCCATCACGATTTGATAAATCTTGAAAAGATCACCTCTCTGTCTGTAACACTCCAGGGAAAATAGCCCCAGCCTATTTAGGCTTTCCCAATAGCTCAAACCATACAACCCTGGCAAAGTCCTCACAAAACTTTTCTGAACGTTTCAAGTTTCACAATATCATTCCTCGAAGAGGGAGACTGGAACGGAAAACAGAATTCCAGAAGAACTTTCATCAACGTCCTATACAGCCACAATAGGACATCACAACATCTGTATTCATGCATTGTTCAGGAAAGCGCACCTTCACTACCCTGCCTACCTGTGACTCTACTTCCAGGGAATTGTGAACCTGCACTCCAAGGTTTCTTTGTTCAGCAACGCACTCCAGGACCTTCCCATTAAGTGATAAGTCCTGCCCTAATTTGCCTTTCCAAAATGCAGCACTTCACATTTATGTAAATTATACTGTCTGCCATTCCTCAGCCCATCGGCCCATCTGATCAAGATCCCGTTCTACACTGAAGTAAACTTCTTCACTGCCCACTATACCTCCAATTTTGGTGTCTTCTGTAAACCTACTCATCATACCTCATAGTCACATCCAAATCATTTATATAAAAAGAGCAGCATCGATTCTTGCTGCACACTGCTGTTCACAGGCTTCCAGTTCACAAAGCAACCCCCGATCACCGCAGTCTGTGTCCTGTCTTCAAGCCAATTTGTATCCAAATAGCTAGTTTTTCCCTGCGTTCCATGTTAACGTCCACAGACTCCCTTCAACCTTCTTTGTCACTTCTTCAAAAGATTCAATCAAGTTATTGAGACACAATTTCCCACGCACAAAGCCAGGTTGACTATCCCTAATCATGCCGTACCTTTCCAAACACATGTACATCCTATAACTCTAGGAAACGGTTCTCTAGGAAAGTCTATGAAAAGGCTCACTGTTCTCTTGTTCCCCGGTCTTTCCTTACCACCATTTTAAAATCATTGCAGCCGTCTTCCAGTACTTCACCTGTGACTATCGACGATACAAACATCTCAGGAGGTGCCCAGCAATCACCTCACTAGCTTTCAAATTAGCTCTGAAATACATCTGACCAGGTCCAACTCATTTATCTACCTTGATGCGATTTAAGACATCCAGTACCACCTTCTCTGTAATATGGACACTTATCAAGTTATCACTATTTATTTCTCCAAACACTCTAGCTTCCATTTCATTCTCCAGTAAGCAAAGACATGAAATACGTGCATAATATCTCTCCCAGCTTATGTGGTTCCATAGACCGCCTTGTTGATTCCTATTCTCTGCCTGGTTATTCTTTTACCTGTGATGTATTTGCATAATCTTTGGATTCCCCTTAAACTATTTCATGGAGTTATTTCATGTCACCTTTTTTCACTCTTGATTACTCTCGAGTACAGTCATGTACTCAATTCCTCCACTTCTTCCATATCTGACTTAGAAGGAGCAATGCCACTCCAAAACATCCCAAAAATACTTCCACTTCCGCTTTCTGTGATCACATGTTCCTTCCCACGTGATCAACAATGCCCTCCAATGCATGTCCTCCACATCCTGCACATCCTCCCTTGAACCCCATCCCTTCAACCACAATAAGCATATAAATCCCCAGTACTGACCTTCAAATACATTCATCTCCAGATACAGTGCATTAACCACTATCATTCCGCTACCTACACTCAGACCCCAGCACCAGGGATATATTTCCCTCCCCGCCCCTATCTGCATTCCGCATCGACCATTCCCTCTTCGACTCCATTGTTAGGTCCTCACCATCCCTTATACCCACCCTCCACACCCAGCGTCCTCCCTTGCTACCACAGGACATGTAAAACCTGTGCCCACACCTCATCTATCACCTCTGTTCAATGCCCCAAAGAATCTGTTCAAATCAGGCAGAGATTTTACTGCACATCTAAACACCTCATGTACTGCGTCTGGACCCTATGGACAATTTACCATTGCTAAAGCACCAATTCTACACATCTTTGGACTGTGGGAAGAAACCGGAGCACCTGGAGGAAATACCTGGGGAGAATGTGCAAACTCTATACAGACAGTCACGTGAGGCTGGGATCAAACCCATGTGCCTGGTGTTGAGGCAGCAGTGCCAACCACTGAGCCACAATGCTGTGGGATCTTTACTGCTGTTGTGTTTTCCCACTGATACCTCAGTCACTCACCCTGCCTCATTTCCTAAGAGAAGAGGTGGTAATGGTTTAGTGATATTATCACTGGACAGTTAATCCAGAGACCCAGATAACCATCACGGGATCTGGGTTTTAATTCCATCACGGCAGATAGGGGAATTTGAATTTAACAATAAATCTGGAATTAAGAATTTAATGACGACAATGAATCCATGTTCAATTGTTGGTTAGAAAACACCATCTGGTTCAATAATGACTTTGAGGGAAGGAATCTGCCATCCTTACCTGGTCTGGGCTACATGTGGTTGACTGTTCAATGCCCTCTGGGCCCAGCCAGTGACACCCTTATCCTGTGGGAATGAATAAAGGAAAAAAAGGTCAAGTTTTGTTCCCTCTCTAGTAGGTTCTGGGCCCAGCCAGTGACACCCATGCTGTGGGAATGAATAAAAGAAAAAAAAAGGTCAAGTTTTGTTCCCTCTCTAGTAGGTACATCCTAGAAACTAATTCACAAAATGTTCTGGTACACACTGAACAAATACCTTTCCATCCAAGCCCTTAACGCTACAGCACTCAGAGGCTATGCTGGTAAAGTTAAAACCTCTTATTATTGCACCCATTTTATTCTAACAAATAACAGTAAATTTACTTCTCAATTCTCCGCTGACTATTGGGCGGGGGAGACCATCCCTTTCTTATTTCTCAGTACCACCCAAATAACTTGTCTGGATATAGGACAGGAGCGTCCTCCTGAAGCCCCGCTGTAATGTTATCCCTCATCAAAAACGTCACACACTCTGATGTTGCCCCCTTTCTATCCTTGCTATAGCATCTAAACCCAGGAACATTAAGTTGCTGGTCCTATCATCCCTTACAAATGACTCTGTACTTGTTATAATATCCAAGTCCAATGTTCAAAACCATACACTGAGCTCATCTGCCTTCCCTGCTCAATCCGACGTCATTCTGAGACTTGCTCTTGCTTACCTTGACAGGCTGACCTCTGAACAGTATCAAGCTCAGACTTACCTGTTTTCTCACTGTTTATTTGGGTCAACTCCCATTCCCTCACTGTTTCAGTTCCTACTAAGGAGCACTCGCAAATCTTCCCTTCCAATGCAGGTCCATCCTTCTTAGGCAGGTCGATTCTATCCCACAAGACTTTCCAACAATTCAAAAACATGAATTCTTCTCCCCTCCACCAGGTCCATAGCCACTCATTCAACTCCTCCATCCTGCTATTCCTACTGTCACTAGCATCTGGAACCAGGACTAATCCATTTATTACTATCCTTGAGGACCTACTTATTAAACCTCCAGGGTAATTTGCCATATTCTCATCAGGACCTCATCCTTTATCTTCCTATGTCATTGCTACTAATGTACAACAATATCCCACTGGTTATTCTCCTCTTTGAGAATATTCTGCTCCCTCTCGGAGACATCCTTGACACTGGCACCAGGAAGGCACCACCCCATTCTGATGTCTCACTGTCAGCTGCACAAACGGCAGTCTGTGCCCTATACCAGAGAATCCCCTATCATCATTGATCACCTGGAACCTGATATACCTATCATTACATTGGAGCCAGTCTCAGTACCAGGAACTTGGCTGTCAGTGCGACAATCACTTGAGAGTCTAATACCCCCTAAATTTTCCAAACCAGTATACTTGTTTGAGATGGAGACAGCCACGGGAGCCTGCTGCATTACCTGCCTACCCCTCCTACTTTTCGTGGAGGTAACCCATCCACCTGACTGCATCTACTGTATCATACCATCCTGAGACTGCCGCCTATTATGCTCACTGACCTCCTGACAATTCCTAACTGCCTTTATCTGCCCCGCTCCAACCGATCCATGCGATCCAATGGGATTTTCAACCCCACTTCCTGCCGACATAATTATCAGGATCATTGAAATTCTCCCTTATCGCACACATCTGACAGGAAGGGCACAACACTCTACGAATGGCCATCTCTGCACCTTAACATTTTACAGACCGAGGAAAAAGGCACGGTCTTACTGCTCTACAAAACACTACTCCAGAATAACTTAATATCTACGTTTTATATTTTAAAATTTAATCAAGATACTGTAAGACATATTAAAAAGAAACCCTCACCTTATTCACTATTGTAGATTTACTAAAATAAAACGGAGTATGATTCATGTATTAAGTGCTAATCCCCAGCTGTAGTGGTTCTGAGAGTGAGGTTTCTCCGAGGGCAGCTGTGAAATGTCACTGTTTGTTTCTCTTTTCTCCCAGCTCCGTTTCCAGAGAGGTTTATGCCCACACATCTCACTCCCTCACACATTTACCAATTGTTTGAGAATCCACAACCTGGGTGAAACATTCTATGCTTCATCTGAGCTTGTCCACTCCATAATGGCCTGTTCAACCGACTTACTGACTGCTTTCCATTTCAGGACTACCTATGGTGCTGTCTTTCTGAGCAAGTGCAATTCCCAATATCCTGAGGATCATGGAATGGAAAATATAGGAAGACACCAACATTTTCTGTGAGAAACTCCACATGATGAGAGGCAGGTTTGAACTACCAGAAGGAGAGTGATTATTGTTCACAAAGGGTCAGCACAAGCCGGTACCCTGCACACTCCAGCAGCATCGTTGCGAGCACATGCACTTTCGGAGAGACTTAATAAACGCTGTCCATTAATGAGCGCTGTCCCCCTGCACACTGAGTGAGAAATTAATCACCAGAAACTCATGTGGAGGTGATCGCTCAGTTCAGGACAGTGGCATTTGATGCATCCATTTAAAAACAAGAGCTGATGAAGTACAAATGAGATACAGACTGTTCCTGGTGTTATTTTCCAGGTTGGATGTCCTTTGCCTTGGTGCTAGGATTATTACATGTCAGACAGATGTGGTCAGGGAATAGTTAGACACGTGAAATTGTGACATGTTCTGCCAGTAGAGATTTGGTTGAAGGAGGTCAGGATTGGCAACTCTATATTCTGTAGCATAGGAACTTTAGGCAGGAGATGCTGTTGTTTTATGAATTAAGGAATTAATTAATGCTGTAAATAGGGCCAATATCTTGGACGGGCCTTCAACTGAGGCTTCGAGGAAAACGCTTAGAATAAAAAGATGACAGATAATTGCTAGGGTCATATTAAAGATCGCCAGTTAGAAGAAAATACATGAGCCAATGTGTAACCAATCGCTGCAGTGCATAAAAACAATAAGAGGGTAATTCTACTTATGCTTTTCAATATGCAACATTTATTGGGGCAGTCACGTGCTTTAAAGAGGGGACAAATATGTTGAAATTTATTGCTGATAGCTTCTTGTATCAGCATGTGGAAGATGCAACAAGGAATGGTTTATTTATGGACCCAGCATAATCTAGTCCCATTAGCAAGCACCTGGCCCATATCCCTCCAAACCCTTCCTAATCATATATGCATCCACATGCCTTTTAAATAGTGGAATTCTAATTCTGGGTAAAACTGTTGTCGAACAGCGTGGAGTGGGGAGCGGTGTTCATGCTCAAAGTGGATTTGATGAGAGTATCGGCCCAATATTTTACACTCTAAGATCCAAAGAAGGAAAATAAGACAACAGGACCTTGAACATCTGCAAGTATTGAGAGCAGAATAATAAAGTAATGAGAAGTTTAAACCAGCTATAAAGTGAGCAGAACAATGGAATCCTTATAAGAAAGTAGAAAGTGCAACACTGAACTTAAGGAAATAGTAGAAAAGCAAAAATGGGGTGTGATGAAACATCAGCGGTGTGCTATCGCTATACCAGGGGAAGAGGATAACTTGGGAAAGAATGGGGATATTAGGGATCAAAGATGCAGCTTGTGCATGGATCCAGAGAATATGTTAAATATCTCCTTCATATCAGTCTTCAGTTTAGAGAGTGACTTATTGGAATCGGGGAGAGTGGCAGAATAAAAAGAGTGGACACGTCCCAAGATCTGATATGGGAACAGAAGGAAAAAAACACAGGTTCTGATCCTCTTTTCTTACTGTGCTTTTTCCATAGAGGATTTGCGATACAGGATGCAATCAAATGTAGGTTCAACAAGGTGTGCTAGAAACAAACGAGAGAATTAAAACCACCAAGTCTCGTATCAGTGAGAGGGAAACAATTGTAGAAGGTTCTGAAAGCTATTCCTGAAGAAGGGCTTATGCCCGAAAGGTCGATTCTCCTGTTCCTTCGATTCTGCCTGACCTGCTGTGCTTTTCCAGCAACACATTTTCAGCTCTGATCTCCAGCATCTGCAGTCCTCACTTTCTCCTCTGAAAGCTATTGAGCCTGGATTATTAAGTATCTTCAAGGATGAGAGACATATTGTTAATCAATCATTGAATAAAAGGTTACGAGGAAAATGGAGTTGAGGATTATCAGAACAAACATCATTGAACAGAAAGGCAGAGCATACTCGGTGAGCTGCTGGCCCTCCTGTTGTTGCTTTACTTATTGTATTCGGACTGCTCCTATCCCTGTGTTCGCAGGAACAACAACCTCTCTCTGAGACACAGTTCAGAATGCAACTGACTAATTCAAGGAATTTATAAATGCTACACCGATAGCCAGAAATATGTTTGAAGCAGGAATCCAATTAGTATTTTATAACTTTCAATGAAGTGTAGTCTCATTCTTTGAAACACTAGGTAACACAGATCTAGTTTGTCATGGCCCTCTTTGATAGAATGTTCCTTGGAAGAAGTCAATTGAACCTTGCTTGCCATCTCTCTGTGGCAGTAATATATTTCCTGAGATAAGGAATCAACATTGAAAATATTCCTTCATGTACAATCTGGCCAAGCTCCTACTCAGCTGAAGCAAGACGTTACTCCTCCTGCGCTGAAATCCTCGGACAATAAAGGTTCCCATTCCACTGACATTCTAAGTAGTTTGCTGCACCTGTATGTTAGAGGTCGGCAGCTTATAGACAAGGACACTTCATTTTATTTAAAACTGTACTTTCCAACATTTTAAGATTTAAGAATTATACTGCACATCAATTTATCCAAAAAATTAGATAAGTATCTGTTTCCACATGATGATATTTGCACGGATCCTGCCCATATGGACGCCAGTTCAATCTTCGTAAATCTTTATATCTTCCTCGCTGCACACATTCCCACAAATGAATTACGTCTAAGTCCTACACTCTGTTTACTGTCTTTTCACTAATAATTAATCCATCGAGTGGATTCGTAATGCTAGAATTATTAGGGTGCAGGAGGTCCAGTGTGCATTCACAGGCTCTTCAAACGCACATCATTACCTCCACCCAATATCCTGCCTTTCCTCAGTATCCTCCGTGACTCATCCTGAACACAATCTACTTATTTTATTCCATTCTTTAAAAAACAATCTAACTGTCTTTGTTGGAGAACAATCTCCTCTGAGTAAATATTCTCAACCGAAGAACAGGCAATGAATGAAGTACATCACCTCGGCATTCAAATTGACCCTCAGCAGCCTTCTATAGTCAAGATTGAGTTGACACGTTTCAGGTTATCCACCCGACGTCCGTCTTGTTCCCTGTTTTGGTTGGTATTGTTTAATTCTTTGTTTACACCTTAATACCTGAGAAAGAAACCTTCTTGCAAAGAAAAGGTTGTGACAGATTTGGGCCATAGGCAGGTAAATGGAGTTATGTAACAAATGCCCTTAAATTGTGGAACAGGCGGCAAGGATTCAACAACCTCATCCTATTCCTATTGTCTTGCATTCCAAGTTGCAATGGCATGGTGACCATGCAGCCAATTACAAATTCATTTCAACAGATAAATGTTTAATTAAATTATATGGAGTCACTGATTGTAACATAATGAATTTGCATTGCTAAAGAAATCTAGGAACATACCTGGATATGTTATGCTGTCCATGTATAAGGAAGGGTGCATTTGCTGTCCACCTTGTTTGCCACCATATCCACAACATTTACTGTCTCCACCATCAACTTTCAATGGAAGCAGTGTATCCAACAAGATTCATCGTAGATATTTACCACAGTTCATTCGACAG
>NW_025204377.1:5621-9350 GCF_004010195.1 Chiloscyllium plagiosum | reverse complement strand
AAGTGACATTCAGGCAAGACCAGGAAAGCACGAAAGATTCACTTCTTGAAAGTACAATGGGGCAGAAAAGTTATGTTGACAACTGACATGGGCTTCAATGTCAGTATTACTGGCACCAGATTTTACATCTCGATATTTTATTAATTTTTGTTAACTTCCACCAGCTGTCAGTGGATTAGCCTGGTCTGGAATGGTAATCCTGTGACATTTCCACAACAGCACCATCTCCACATGGGGACCTATGGGAAACCACACTGAGCTGGTTATTTCTTTGCTGCTTGACATCTCTGGCAGAAAGAACTCTCACCAATTTGATTGTCGTGATGGGACTAAAGGGGTGATAATTGATCAGCTTGTAATTATTCCCCTCCTAGGGGATAGGACATAGTTGAGTAGTTTTCTCCATTGCCAGGGAGATGTCAGAGTTGGAGCTGGAATGACACAGTGTCCCCAGGGACACGGCTTGTTATGCAGCACAAGTCTTCAGTCCTTTTGCAAGAATGGTGTCAGGGCCTATTGTTTTTGTCGTATCTACTGTGTTCAGCTGTTTCTTCATGTCACGTGCAGCGAATCGAATTGGTTGAAGACTGGCATTTGTGATTCTGTGGGCATCATTCAAGCAACACGTCTGCCTGAGAATGGTGCAGACACGGCATCCTTGTCTTTTACACTGATGTAGAGGAAGGTTCCATTCTTTCGAGGAATGGTAGAGCAATACCCTCAGCAATAGCTGCTGAGATGTTAGTCTAACAACCCCAGTAATGTTCAGGTGATCTGAGTTCGAATCCTGCTACAGTAGATGGTGGAATTCAAATCCAATGCATGTTTAGGATTAAGAGTCTAATGATGAGATCAGGAATCAATTGCTGATTGTAGGACAAACCCATCTGGTTCACTGATGTCCTGAAGGAATAGAAACTGCCATCATACCTGCTCTGGGTACATGTAACTCCAGACCCACAGCAATGTGGTTGACTCTTAACTATCCTCTGGGCAATAAATGATGAGCTAACCAGTGACGCCCTAATCCCATTGAACAATGTTGTTTTTAAATAATATTTATGGAATCCTCTGTTATCGTCAGTTATTTCATAGTTCAACTCCATTTCTGACTGGATGTGGCAGAACTGTAGAGCTTCTATTGGATCTGTTTGCTTTGTATTCATTTCATCCTCACCATCAGATATTAGTCCTGCTGTCTGGAATGTAAGTATAGTGGTCAAGTGCGGTAGCTTTAAATGGATTGTCATCAGTTTTAGATATACATGCTTCTGACCCTAGTACATTCCCCAACTCGTCTCTGAAACATCGATCAGCTTAATGGGAATGATAGACAGAAGGATTATCCTGGGCATAAAGTTGCAGATTTTGATTCAATACAATTCTCCTTCTGTCCAGCTGTGATCTACAATACCACATGAATTCCCAGTTTTGAGCTGCAATTTCTGCATTGCAATTCAGCCGTCTGTCCCCAAGTTCACACCGAGACCCATTCACCCATCACCCCATGACTTACTCTGGTTTCGGATGTTGTAACACTTCCATTTTTGTATTCTCATTCTTCTGAGCGTTTGTTCATGATATCACACCTCTTAACTGTCATCATTCTCAAAACCCCTAAACGTATTCTGCCGGGCAGCACCGTGGGTCCGTGGTTAGTGCTGCTGCCTCTCAACACTACGGACTCAAGCTCGATTCCATCCTTCGGCGACCGTCTGTGTGGAGTTTGCACATTCTCCCCGTGTCTGCGTGGGTTCCTTCCAGGTTCTTCGGTTTCCAACCACTGTCCAAAGACGTGCAGTTTAGGTGCATTGGCCTTGTTAAATTGTCCATAGTGTTCAGGGATGCGTAGGTTGGGTCCATTAGTCAGGGCTAAGTGTACGATATGGGAATAGGTCTGGTTGGTTTAGTCTTCAGAGAATCGTTGTGGGCTTGTTGGGCCGAACAGCCTGTTTCCACACTGAAGCGATTCGAATTCTAACATTCATCTGAATCTTTTCGCTTCCAGTCGTGCCACCTTCGGTGTTTAAATTGAATGTGTTTCCCTCTGTTTCTCTTCATGGTCTTCATTAAGAACTCTGTAGCGTCAATGATACCAGTCTTATGTCGTTTCAGAACCAATGAATTTCTACATCTTGCGTTATTGTTCACTCCCCGTTTTATGGCACTCCATGATGGACAGGGCATTTGAGCGGCTAGGACACACGTCTTTCAAGCTATTCAAAACCAGAAATTGCTGGAGAAATTCAGCAGATCGAGCAGCATCTGTGGTGACAGAGAAGCAGAGACAGTGTTTCAAGTCCAGCGTGGCCCTTATTCAGAACTGTGAAAAAACTACTTAATCCCTTGACAAAAGTGGACGAGGGATGATGGGAAACAGAGCATATGGAGATGCAATGCTACATAGGAATGAACTTTTAATTGTGGTGAAAGAGAAACAGATGTAAAATGAGTGTAAATTAAAGTGTAAATGAGAGAAATGGGTTCTCTCTATTGAGTGCAAGATAAACAAGTCACAGACAAGGTCACAGGGAAACCAAGAAGCAGAATTTATGAAAAATGGAGAACAGCCATAATGGGGTCAGGCTGTGTAATTATGGAATTGAATATTAACTCCTACAGGGTGTAATATACCAAAGTGCAAAGTGAGATGTTACTCAAGCTTGGGTTGTGCTTCTTTGGAACATTACAGCAGCTCAGGACCGAAAAGTCAGCATGAGAACAACGTAGGTTATTGGAATGGGAAGCAAGGGGAAGGTCAGGATTATTCCTACAGACAGAGTGGAAGTGCTCCTTAAAACAGTCTCTGGTCTCCCAAGTGTAAGGGAGACTGCATTGTGAACAGCAATGCCAGGAGACTGGATTGAACGAATACAAGTGGAATGCTGCTTCAACTGGAAGTATTGATTGGGGCCTTGGACAGTGAGGAGTGAAGAGGTGAATGGGCTCGTGTTGCACCTTCTGCAATTGCATGAGAAGGTGCCATGGGGGGAGTGGGGAAGTGTTCAGGGTGATGGTGGTGTCATAGAAGGAATGATCCCCGTATAATGCTGACAGTGGACGGGAGGGGAAGATGTGTTTGATGATGTAGTCCTGCTGGAGGTGATGGAAGTGGCAGAGGATGATTCCATGAATGTGGATTCGAGTGCAGTAGGAAGTGATGACAATGGGAGATATATCATTGTTCTGGGAAGGAGGGGACGGAGTGAGGGCGACACTGTGGGCGATGGGACAGTGACAGCTGAAGATCCTGTCCACCGGAGTTAGGGGATTTCTGGTTTGAAGAAAAAGGAGGTCACGTCAGAGGCAGCTCACTGGAATGTGACATCATCAAACAGAAACAACAGAGATGGATAAACTGGGAGAATGGAGTCAGCCTCCGCTGATCATGTGTTCAGCCAATTGCAGAAGTTCCTCCTGAATGATTGAAAATAACCAAACATTTAGATTGAGGATTTCTGTCTCACATCTGGTCTGAAGAAAGAAAAAGGAGGTCACGTCAGAGGCAGCTCACTGGAATGTGACATCATCAAACAGAAACAACAGAGATGGATAAACTGGGAGAATGGAGTCAGCCTCCGCTGATCATGTGTTCAGCCAATTGCAGAAGTTCCTCCTGAATGATTGAAAATAACCAAACATTTAGATTGAGGATTTCTGTCTCACATCTGGTCTGAAGAGCGATGTGGAAATAGACCCAGAGGAATGTCAGTGGACATACAGGAGCAG
>NW_025204377.1:0-4204 GCF_004010195.1 Chiloscyllium plagiosum | reverse complement strand
CTGGAATACGGACACTTTTCAAAATTTCACAATTCACTTCCCCAAGTTCTCTACCTTACATATCCTACTCCACAGTAAATGCAAAATATTTATTTCGTACCTCACCAATCTGCTGTAGTTCCACACATAGGTCACTTTGCTGATCTTTAAAGGGCCCTGTCCTCTCCCTCGTTACTCTTTTGACCTGAATGTATTTGTGGAATCTCTTTGGATTGTCCCTTACCTTATTTTCGAAAGATATTTTATGCCCCAAGTTTACCGTCCTGATTTCCCTCTTGAGTATTAGCCTACAGCCCTGATACTCCTCGATGGATTCATTCGATCCCTGCTGTCTGTACCCATCACATGCTTCAGTCCTTTTCTTGAATAGAACCTCAATTCTGCTCGCCATCCAGCATTCCCGACCAGCATTGCATGGCTCATGAACCAGAACATACTCTCTTTAGACTCTGTAATCTTATTTGCAAAGGCCTCCTCCTTTCCTGCCACGAGCTTCTCCCAAGAAGCTTTTGAAATTGCCAATATAAAACGGTCAAAGTTGGCCTGATTCAATTTAGAACTTTACCATTTATATCAGGACTGTTCTTCTCCATAAGTATTTTGAAACTGGTAGTTACTGAATAACAGGCTCAGGAGGCAGAAAGGCCTCCTCCTGTCCCTCTGGAACAGACTCAATAGGCTGAATAGCCTCCTCCTGTCCCCCTGCAACAGACTCGAGAGGCTGAATGGCCTCCTCCTGTCCCTCTGTAAAAGGCTGAATAGGCTGAATGGCCTCCCAATGTCCATCTGTAACAGGGTCGAGAGGCTGAATGGTCTCCTTCTGTCCCTCTGTAACAGACATATGGGGACAGAATTATCTTCTCCTGTTCCTGAGCAGCAGTCTCAATGCTCTGAATGATGTCACAGGGAGCAGCACTGCACAACGCCAATGGGCAATAAATATTGTACACTGATTTATTGTCTCTGGAAGAGTCCCCACTAGTCATCTTATGCAGCTGGTCTGTTTATTTATCACTATCTCCTTTTATAAACAGTACGTAATATAAACAGTCCTGCAGTTTTCTTGCACTACTTCCACATACACGGAAGAAAGAATAAGAAGATTGAAAGATTTATGGTCCATTCTTAAGCAACGCCCATCTATTCCACCAAGCCTGAGTAAATGTTCCCTTTTATTGGGATAGGAAAAGTGACGTAAGGAAGTGATTAACTGAGCCTGTTTGTTCAGTGACTGTGATTACTGCCTGTCTCCATGGATTGTAATTATCACAGTGGAGGTGTTTCATGTTTTAATGATAAATGGGTTCCGTTAAATGTGCTATTCCACAGTACGAGTGGAAGCACCACCGACAGCATTAACAAGGATCGGCAGCTCAAGAGAGGCAGTGGGGGGAGATCAGAACCTGAGCACAAGTGTCTGGAATGTTCCAACAATGAATCAGAATCTGAGAACATTAGACTGGAATGTTCCAACAATGAATCAGAATCTGAGGACATTAGACTGGAATGTTCCAACAATGTTTCACAATCTGAGAAAATTAGACTGGAATGTCTCAAGAATTGACAGGAGTTTATATTGGGATGTTTGGCTTTTTTCTACATATTATGATCGAAACCCATTATCAAGGCGGATCGAGTATGCACTTTACATTATTCAATATTTTTATTATCCAATCCTGTCCCTGGTAAGTCACAATGTTCAGTCATTAATGTTATAAATCATGATTGACTGTAAAACTGTCCTTTCATTGACTCTACTATCATTGTCGCTGTTATTGTTCCTGCTGAGACTTTAAATTCAGATATTCACTGTACAAACCATTAGTAACTGCAACAATTAACTTGTTAATTCACCCTCTTCCACCTTGCTTCTGGCAGTGTTAATCATGAGTTGTCCATGAAACCTGTCCAGTTTCAACTGGGAAACATGATCCGTTGTATCACTGTCCTTTCTGTTTAAATATTGAAAGCATTGAGGTAACTATGTTCTGTTCTGGTTACAGACTGCATTTCATTCCTCTGACTACACCCATCCCCGGTCAATACTGAGGCTGAAATAGACAGATGACAAGTGGTGATTCCTTTGGCCATAAGACAATTCCTGACACCATACCCTGACCATTACTAACTGTAACTACTGATAACTCCAGCATATACTTCACTGGCTCATCCCATCTGCTGTTTGAACCATGAGCTGTGAAATACATTCTTAAAGATGGCATTCATCTGTTGCTGACACACACAGCTTCAATCCTGCCGAAACAAATCTGAGTCAATACTTGTAACGGAAATCACACAAAAATGCCCAGGCTGGGCAGATAGTCTGGTTTACTGAGCAATACACTGGCATAGCCTGCACAGCTCCCCATGCTGGGCAGACAGTCCGACTTGCTGAGCAATACGCTGGCATAGTCTGCACTTCTCCCCATGCTGGGCAGGTAGTCCACCTTAGTGAGCAATACACAGGCACAGTCTGCACAGCTCTCCACGCTGGGCTGTTGTCTTGTCCAAGTTTATAGTGTCTGGGTTTGTTCTGTGATGGAGATTGTGAATTTGATTAAATAAATTATGTCACCTTATCTGGTCGTGTCTTTATTCATTCTTGTGATTGGACCCTCCAAAGTCTCACTCCTCCTGTTCCACTCCCCTGTCTTTTTCCCCATATTTCACCAATGTGGCCTATTTCTATCTTAATTATCTGTCTCTATCTTTAATGTGAATTTTTACGTCCCTCCGTATCTTTCCCTGGCCTTGGGTTTGGCTGCTTAGTGTATCGAGTGCTGACATTGTGAAACTCAGAAACAATGAGTGTGTGTGGGCTGTTGTTCACTTCCCCGTATGTCACATGTTCCCTGTTATATATGCAATCCGGCAATGCTCTTGCACTACTCCCACACACATGGAAGAAACAAAAAAGGTTGACAGTTTAATGATCCATGTTGGACGGGAGGGATTCAGCAGCTTTGATTCACGTCTTTGAAACCGAGTCTGTGCCTATTCACTGAACGCCGTGTCTGTCCCTCTCAGCTGATCGTGTGGTCAGTAACACGAGGAAGCCCCTCGAGGATTATTGCAAAGGAGCAGGCATCGAACTTGCGTCGGAGGCTGAGGGGTGACATGAAAGACGTTTGCAAAATTATGAGGGGCATGGATAGAGTAAATAGACAATGCATTTTCCCTGGGGTCGGGGAGTCCAGAAATAAAAGGGATAGGTTTAGACTGAGAGCGAAAAGATATAAAAGGGACTTAAGGGGCAACTTTTTCACCCAGTGTAGTACGTGTATGGAATGAGCTGCCGGAGGAAGTGGTGAATGCTGGTACAATTGCAACATTTAAGAGACTTTTGGATTGGTATAAGAATAGGAAGGGTTTGGATGGATATGGGCCAGGTGCTGGCAAGTGGGACTAGATTGGTTTGGTATATCTGGTCGGCGTGGACAGGTTGGACAGAAAGGTCTGTTTCCATGCTGTACATTTCTATGACTCTATGAAGATCTTCTGACTGACTCCTGTTGTTCAAACTTTAGTGGAGGTGTTGAGGATGGTTTGCTGGAGGTGGTGCTGTGAGCTGCCCCAGACATTCAGGGAGATCTGAAGATTTGGTGACCCAACTCTGGAAGGAGCACGGGGACTGTAGTGACAGCTTTTGCGTCTGTAACATGATGAAACAAATGGAGCAGAGGCTGCAGTGAGGGGAAGCTCTAAAACCAGGGCGTGTCAGGAAAAGGATCTGCCAAATCAGTCCGTGTCTTAATGAGGACATACACACCTGCCACTCTTGCGCGTACATGCAAACACACACACACACAGACTCTTTTTCTCTCTCACACACACAAACACACGCTCGTTCTCTCTCTCTCACACACACATGCACACTCTCTGTCACACACTCTTCCCTCACCCACGCGTACACACACTCTGCATTTCACACATGCACATACACAAAAGTCTGTGGAGTGAATTTGAATTTGCAGACTTGTATTTGCAAATGCATTCCATTTTGTTTAACAAAAAAACATGCACTTTGGAGGCAGTCAGCCAATGTGGCATTTTATAAAGTTCTGCCTTGAAAATAAAACTCGCCTGATTTCAGAGGAAAACACAAACAGACTCCAAACAAGACCTTCCCTGGTTTTGTACCGGGGAGGAAAAAGCAATGACTACAGATGCTGGAAACCAGGTTCTGGATTAGTAGTGCTGGAAG
>NW_025204376.1:7278-9350 GCF_004010195.1 Chiloscyllium plagiosum | reverse complement strand
CGCACAGGGAGAGTGTGGTCTTTCTAACTGTACCATTAGCTGCCTGATAGCCATTACAAGATCAGATCGACTGTTCATTGTCACTAACATTACACTGAGGCGAGTCAATATGTATTACTTCCCAAGGTTACCTGGACCTCACTTCTGTATGCAGTGCTCTCTTTGTCCTGGTTTGTACAGCCACAAACTGTTCATCTGGTTCACTGTCCTTTTCTCCTTTGATCTTTTGTGGCCATTTGCTGCCTGAAACTGGAGAGAAAATATTGGACAGAGAAAGCTTTGGCTGTGTCTGTAAGTACGACTGGCGTTCTACTCTTTACAAAAAATCTTCCCTTCTATTTTCAGTTTCGACCTGGGGAAATCATTGACAATGTTCCATGGTATTGCAGGATAAATTCAAACTACTTCACTGATCCCAGATGGCTGGGAATTGAATTGTTTGACAATATTTTAACCCCGTTCATCGCGTTCGTGTTATTTCTGTTGATGAACTCTCTGACGGTCAGGCATATCTTAGTGGCCAGTCAAGTCCAGAAAACACTGACGGGCCAGAGCAAGGGAGAGAGTGACAATGATGCAGAGATGGAGATCGAAGGAAGTCGATGATTTCCCTCTTCACCATTTCCTTCAGCTTTATATTTCTGTCGTTAGTGTATGGTCTCAACTTCTTTTTAAGATTAATGGAACTACTTTTGGACAGGACAATACTTTGCCAAACATCAGATATATGATCAAGGATTAAAGCTGAAACACAAACACATTATTTCATATACTGACTCTGTCCAAATTCAGAGAGAAGATCAGAAATGCAATACAGCAACTGATCTCATACATTGTTCACTTAAAGTCTGCAAAGCAACCAAATGCAGTCCAGAGCCATCACGGTGTTTCCAGTTCAGCAACTTCATACAGACAGGCAGGATCCATCAGGAGAAAGACATGGATCTGAGTATAACACCCAGCAGTGGATGGGCAGGATAGGTCACCATTTATCATGCTCAGCAACACCATGCTGAGCATGATAAATGTTGTATCCATGAAAACACAGGCAATTCGTAGCAGGAGATAATTCGGCCCTTTGATACTGATCTACCCACCATTTAATTGTAACACCAGATCCACATTCCCATCTCCCTCAGATGATTAACATTCTCCCCCAAGTTGAATAAACAACATCGAAGGACGAGACAGTGACAGCAGGTAAAAAGAAGCAAGGGAATTGTTAGGTGCGATGGAAGATATAAGGAGACAGGAGGAATCATAGAATCCCTACAGTATGCAAACAGGCCATTCGGCCCAGTAAGTCCTTACCGACTCTCCAAAGAGCATCCTTCCCAGGCTCACCCCTCTGCCCAATCCCTGTAACCCTGCTTTTC
The DNA here is from genome assembly GCF_004010195.1 of Chiloscyllium plagiosum. NCBI lineage: Eukaryota > Metazoa > Chordata > Chondrichthyes > Orectolobiformes > Hemiscylliidae > Chiloscyllium > Chiloscyllium plagiosum. The sequence continues at coordinate 7,974 of NW_025204376.1, read as the reverse complement.
CCCTGGCCAGTCCATCTCACCTGCCCATCTGTGGGCAGTGGGAGGAAACATACATAGTAAAGGGCAAAATGTACACGGAGTTTGTACGTTATCCCCGTGTCTGCGTGGATTTCGGCCAGGTGCGCAGGGTTCCTCTCACAGCCTAAAGATGTGCAGTTTAGTTGGAATTGGCCATGCTAAATTGCCTATAGTGTTAGATGCATTAGTCAGGGTTAAATGTAGGGGAATGGGTCTGGGTGGGTAGCTCTTCGGAGGGTCACTGTGAACTTGTTCGGCTGAATGGCCTGTTTCTACGCTGTAAGGAATCTAATCTAACCTCCACCTCGGCAGGCATGCAAGGCCAGAATTAATCCCAGATGGAGCTCTGACAAAGTAGTGCAAAACACTGAGCCCCCGTGATAAGAAATGACTGGTCAGTTGTAAGTGATGTGTTCACCTGGAACACCGTGTCTTCCCAGACTGCTTAATGGATCCGTGTTAATGATCTGCAGGTGGGTTTGCTGTGCTTCCCCTGAGGGGAGGATGATTGGGGCAGAAACAGTCCTGGACAAGGACGATTGTGAGACTCTCCCTGCTCAGCTGGCAGTAAAAGACTCCGTGTGATGGTGATTTCCTCTTCTGAATTCATTATTATTTCATGCCCTTCTGTTTATTTTTGAAACAGTTTCTTGAACTCAGCTCTTGTATAATCCCATC
>NW_025204376.1:1822-7196 GCF_004010195.1 Chiloscyllium plagiosum | reverse complement strand
CCGTTTCACCACATTCCACTGCTTGGCCCAATACATGTGTTACATTATGATTCACACATGTATTGGGACATAATTTTACACCACAACAGGCAGGATCCATCAGGAGAAAGACATGGATCTGAGTATAACACCCAGCAGTGGATGGGCAGGATAGGTCACCATTTATCATGCTCAGCAACACCATGCTATTCACTGTTGTATCCATGAAAACACAGGCAATTAGTAGCAGGAGATAATTCGGCCCTTTGATACTAATCTACCCACCATTTAATTGTAACACCAGATCCACATTCCCATCTCCCCCAGATGATTAACATTCTCCCCCAAGTTGAATAAACAACATCGAAGGACGAGACAGTGACAGCAGGTAAAAAGAAGCAAGGGAACTGTTAGGTACGATGGAAGATATAAGGAGACAGGAGGAATCATAGAATCCCTGCAGTATGCAATCAGGCCATTCGGCCCAATAGGTCCTTACCGACTCTCCAAAGAGCATCCTTCCCAGGCTCACCCCTCTGCCCAATCCCTGTAACCCTGCTTTTCCCCTGGCCAGTCCATCTAACCTGCCTTTCTGTGGGCAGCGGGAGGAAACATACATAGTAAAGGGCAAAATGTACACGGAGTTTGTACGTTATCCCCGTGTCTGCGTGGATTTCGTCCAGGTGCACAGGGTTCCTCTCACAGCCTAAAGATGTGCAGTTTAGTTGGAATTGGCCATGCTAAATTGCCTATAGTGTTAAGTGCATTAGTCAGGGTTAAATGTAGGGGAATGGGTCTGGGTGGGTAGCTCTTCGGAGGGTCACTGTGAACTTGTTCGGCTGAATGGCCTGTTTCTACGCTGTAAGGAATCTAATCTAACCTCCACCTCGGCAGGCATGCAAGGCCAGAATTAATCCCAGATGGAGCTTTGACAGAGAAGTGCAAAACACTGAGCCCCCGTGATAAGAAATGATTGGTCAGTTGTAAGTGATGTGTTCACCTGGAACACCGTGTCTTCCCAGACTGCTTAATGGATCCGTGTTAATGATCTGCAGGTGGGTTTGCTGTGCTTCCCCTGAGGGGAGGATGATTGGGGCAGAAACAGTCCTGGACAAGGACGATTGTGAGACTCTCCCTGCTCAGCTGGCAGTAAAAGACTCCGTGTGCTGGTGATTTCCTCTTCTGAATTCATTATTATTTCATGACCTTCTGTTTATTTTTGAAACAGTTTCTTGAACTCAGCTCTTGTATAATCCCATCCAATCTAAGGTTGGTCACCGCTGTTGCCTGGACCATCCAGTCTAGGGCTGATTACCGCTGTTGCCTGATGTATTCAGTCTCGGGTTGATCACGGCTGTTTCCCGGGTCATTCAGCCTAAGGTTGATCAATGATGTTTCCTCGGCCATCCAGGCAAGGTTGGCCACAGCTGTTTACCGTGCCATCCAGTCTAGGGCTGGTCATCGGTGTTTCCTGGGGCAATCCAGCCTCGGGTTGGTCACCGCTGTTTCCCGGGTCATCTAGGGTTGGTCACCAATGTTGTCTATGCCATCCAGTTCAGAGTTGGTCACCGCTGTTGCCTGCACCATTCAGCCTAGGGTTGGTCACCGCTATTGCCTGGGCCATAGAGTCTAGGGTTGGTCACCATTGCCTGAACCCCATGAAGAGGAGAACCACTTGAGACTGTCCAGCAGCACACAATTGTGAGACTGAAAATGGCAGGCTCAAGTCGTACTTAAGCTGGTGGGAATTGCTGCCTGCAGCTCGAATGTTCCAGCCCCGACTACGACCCCACCCTCCTTCAGGCAATGAACTAAATCCCTGGAGATAAAGGCCTATCCCCACCCAAACATGATCATTGACGCCTGCAGTACGGCCATGGTTGGTGCTGTCAGCCCACTGGCCATCATCTCAACCCCCACATGTATGGGAAGTCAATATTTCTCCTTAAAACTAAGAAGGCGCTCCATGTGGCCGAGCCCTCACTGACCTGCTCCCGGATCAGGCTGGTGAACACTTAGCACCGCAAGAAGTACGTTTGTCTGAGGGCAGGGTCCTTCAGAACGAGCACGAGTGGCTGCACACCCGACTGCACTTCCGCCAGAGTTTGGAGATGGGGAGGAAGAGATCATTGCCAATAAAGGGCAGGACATTCGAGATCACAATCCTTTGGCCCATGACCTCGAACTGGTTGAAGGGGAAGAATGTCCTGCCCACAGAGAAATTATTCTGCACCGCCAAAGAGGCAGTGCAGTGAGGAGAGTCTTTAGTGCTTTGGCCTTCATCAGTCAAGACATTGAGTGTGGAAGTTGCGAAGTCATGTTGCAGCTGTACAGAATATTGGTGAGGTGGCACTTGAAGTGTTGTGTTCAGTTTTGGGAACAACATCGTTCAGAACAGAAGGGGATTGTTCACTCATGGGAAGTGACTACAATAGTTTACCAAATGCACAGTGACTGGATGGTGGACTGGGTGAGGCTATCACTGGATTCATATCCAGAACCATCATGCTCACGTACTGAGGGCTTGCTTTCCAATCTCATCATGGCAGATGATGAAACTTGAATCATATTCAATTAGTCTAGTGTCAGGTATATACATGCTATTGATTATCCGGGGTACCGGTGGGAGAGATGAAACAAGGGAATAGCTACTTCATTAATGCCAATAAGTGAAGGAAGTCTGCTCTCATTACCTGGTCTGATTTACATGTGACTCCAGATTATTTCTAAATGCTCTCTGGGCAATAAGGGATGGACAATAAACCTTGGATTAATATCATACGAGCAGTTATCATATATATTAACTGATTGATATTTGGCTCTTGTCAGCTAAAGGCAAAATAATGGAATTTTCTTTCGGGGGATGAGCGACTTCAGTCTGCCCTTCTAAATCCTTGTGAAGTCTGTTTCAAGAGAGATGGACTCATGTTCAAAGGAAATATGTTATTTCACAACATCCTGAGCAGTGCCTAGCTGCACCATCATCAAGAACGTAAGAAATAAGAACAAGTCAGTTCTCATCCTCCATTGCTTTTCTGTGGCACGTTGAGCTGCCTGACGGAAAGAAGTTCCTTACATGATAACACAGACTAACTGCACATATTGACATACATACGCACTCACATGTACAGATACACACAAAGACTCACATACACATAGTAGCACATGCAGAATCACATCATCACACGTGAACTCATACATACAGATACATACACGCAAGCCACGTAGACATGTATAAATAAGTGCTCACAGACACACTCGCACACAAACAGTTCCACACATAAAGACATTGACATGCAAGGTTACTCACATAACCACACACAAACTCACACAGAACTTCCCAACAAGCACCAAGCTATTGCTTGGCCGGTGGTGAGAAGAGCACTACCTACGAGATCCTTTTTGTATGCCCGGTCATAATGTATAGGCCCTTTATGGAACCACTCGTCTAATAAAGGAACTTAGACTAATACAGCATAGAACACGACAGTGCAGCACAGGCTCTTTATAGACTCGCTTGGCTAATAATGGATGTTGGACTAATACAACATGGAACATTTCAGCGCAGTACAGGCCTTTTTTGGATTCGCTCGGCTAATAAAGGAAGTTAGACTTATGGAAGTGAGACCACTAAAACCTAAAATATGGTAGTGCAGCACAGGTCCTTCATGGAACCACTTGGCTTATAAAGGAAGTTACACTCACAGAACATAGAACATTACAGGGAAGTCCAGGACATTCGTGAACCCATTCGGCTAAAAAGAAGGAAGCTAGATTCATTCATCAAAGAGCATTACAGTGCCATACAGTCCCTTCATTGGAACCGCTCAGATAATACTGGAAGTCAGACTAATACAACATAGAATATAACAGCACAGTAGAGGCCCTTTATGGAACTGCACAGCAAATAATGAGACTTACACTCTTAGAACACAGAACATTCCGGCGCAGTACAGGCCCTTTACAGAACTACATGGATAATAAAGGAATTCATACTGAAAGAACATTAGGCTCTTTAGGGAACTGCACGGCTAACACTGAAAGTTATACAACTTTGAATATAACAGCGCAGAACAAGCCATTTATGGAAACACTCGGCTAATACAGTAAGTTAGACGAATACAAGATTGAATACGACAGCACAGTACAGGCGCTTTACAGAAGCGTTCAGCTAATACAGGAAGTTTGACTCATAGAACATAGAACATTACAGCGCAGTTCAAGCCCTTTGTGGAACTGCTCGGCTGATAAAGCAAGTTAGACTCATAGAGTATAGACATGACAGTGCAGTGCCACGCATTTGTGGACCCACGCTGCTGATAATGGAAGTTAGACTTATAGAACGTCAGACATTACAGCGCAAAACAGGCCCTTCATGGAACCACCAGTTCGTCTCATAGAACATAGAGCATTACAGAGCAGTACATGCTCAGTCTGGAACCCCTCGGCTAATACAGTAAGTTAGACTAATACAACATCGAACATTACCGCGCATTACAGACCCTTAATGGAACCACTCGTCACATAAGGGAAGTTAGACTCACACAAAATAGATCATTACAGCGCAGTACAGGTGCATTATAGAACAGCTCGGCTAATATAGGGAGTTAGACGCATAGAACATAGAATATTTCAGTGCAGTACAGGTGCTTTATGGAAGCTCAGCTAATAAAGAAAGTTCGACAAATACAACATAGAACATGACAGCACAGTAAGTACCTTTCATTGAACCACTCGGCTAATAAAGAAAGATAGACTCATAGAAAATAGAACATTACAGCGCAGTACAGGCCCTTTCGTGAACTGCTCGGTTAATACAGGGTGTTACACTCATGGAACATGGAATATCTCAGGGCAGTACAGGCCCTTTATTGAACCATTCGGCTAATACAGGAAATTACACTGATAGAACATAGAATATTTCAGCGCAATACATGCCCTTTGTGGAACCGCTCAGCTAATAAAGGAAGTTAGACTTCCTTAATGCATTCCATAATACAGCGTAGAACATTACCGCACAGTACAGGCCCTTTATGGAACCGTTTGGCAAATAATGAAAGTTACACTCATCGAGTATAGAAATTGACAGCGTATTACAGGCCCTTCATGGATCCACTCGGCTAATAAAGGAAGTTATACCAATACAACATAGGACTTTACAGCGGAGTACAGGCCCTTTATAGAACCGCTCACTTGATACAGCAAGTTAGACTTCGAGGACATAGTACATCACAGCGCAGTACAGAACCGCTTGGCTGATAAAGAAAGTTAGACTTCTGGAACATAGGACATTACAGCACAGTACAGGCCCTTCATGGAACCACAGTTAGACTCATAGAACATAGATCATTACATCGCAGTACATGCTCATTCTGGAACCGCTCAGCTAATAAAC
>NW_025204376.1:0-1120 GCF_004010195.1 Chiloscyllium plagiosum | reverse complement strand
TCGAGCATAGATATTGACAGCGCATTACAGGCCCTTCATGGAACCACTCGGCTAATAGAGGTAGTTAGACACATAGAACATAGAACATTACAACTCGGTACAGGCCCTTTATGGAAATGCAAGGCTAATACCGGACGTTAGACTGATACAACAGAGAGCATGACAGCGCAGCACAGGCCCTTTATGAAGTAGCTCGTCAATAAGGGAAGTTAGACTCATAGAAGATAGAACATGACAGCGCAGTACAGACCCATTATGGAACTGCTTGGCAAATAAAGCAAGTTAGACACAGAGAACACAGAACATTGCAGCACAGTATCAGCCCTCCCCATGGAAACGCTAACCTAATAAAGAAAGTTACACTCATAAAACATAGAACATAACAGCGCACTACACGCCCTTTATGGAACCGCTCAGCTACTAAATGAAGTTAGACTTATCAAACATCGAACATTACAGTGCCATTCAGGCCCTTTATGGAACCACTTGGCTGATAAAGGGAGTGAGGCTAATATAACACAGAAAATTACAGTGCAGTACAGGCCGTTTATGAAACCTCTTAGCTAATAAAGGCAGTTAGACTAGTACAGATTATAACATTACAACGCATTACAGAACCTTTATGGAACCACTCAGCTGATAAAGGAAGTTATACTAGTAGAGCATTTAACATTACAGCGCAGTACAGGCCCTTTATGGAACCACTCGGCGAATAACGTTAGTTAGACTCACAGAACATATAACATTTCAGTGCAGTACTGGCCCTTTATGGAATCACTCGGCTGATGGCGGAAGTTAGACCAATACAACATAGATCAATACAGCACAGCACAAGGCCTTTAGGAAACTGCTCAGCTAATAAAGGAAATTAGACTAATACAACGTAGAACTTCTAAGCGCAGTGCAGGCCCTTTATGGAACTGCTTTTCTCATTAAGGAAGTTAGACTCATAGAACATAGAATATTACAGCACAGCACAAACCCTTTAATGAACTGTTCAGGTAATAACAGATGTTCTACAAATACAACATCGAACATTACAGCGCAGTACAGGCCCTATCTGGAACTGCTCGTCTAATAAAAGAAGTTAGTCTCATACAACATACAACATTACCATGCA
>NW_025204375.1:0-9349 GCF_004010195.1 Chiloscyllium plagiosum | reverse complement strand
GAGCTGTAGGTTTGATACCCAGACGGTTCATGACCTGGCTAGGTAACAACATCAGTGGCGACCTCCAAGTGAAGCGAAGCTGTTGTCTCCTGCTTTCTATTTATATCTTTGTCCTGGATTGGTTTCCTGGGGTTTGTGGTGATGTCATTTCCTGTTCGTTTTCTGAGGGTTTGATAGACGGCATCCAGATCTATGCGTTTGCTTATGGCGTTGTGGTTGGAGTGCCAGGCCTCTAGAAATTCTCTGACATGTCTTTGCTTAGCCTGTCCCATGATAGATGTGTTGTTCCAGTCGAAATGGTATTTTTTTTCATCCGTGTGTAGCGCTACGAGGGAGAGAGGATCGTGTCTTTTTGTAGCTAGCTGGCGTTCGTGTATTCTGGTGGCTAACTTTCTTCCTGTTTGTCCTACGTAGTGTTTGTGGCAGTTCTTGAATTGAATTTTGTAGATGACGTTGGTTTTGTCCATGCGTTGCACTGGGTCTTTTAAGTTTGTTAGTTTTTGTTTGAGAGTGTTGGTGGATTTGTGTGCTACTAGGATTCCAAGGGGTCTTCGTAGTCTGGCTGTCATTTCTGACACTTTTTTGATGTATGGTAAGGTGGTTAGGGTTTCTGGCTGTGTTTAGTCTGCTTGTTCGGCGAGCAAACCTACACCCTAAATGATAATTTCTCATCAGTTTTTAGAGAACAAAATGGAGTGTATAGAATGCAGAGATTGAATATTTTAATATTAGAGGAAGTTTGGGTTGTCCTAGAGAATACAAAGATGGATAAATCTCTAGGACCTGATCGAATGTATCCCAGTAGGTTGTAGGCCGGGAGGGAGGAAATTACGAGACCCATTTGCAGAAATATTTGCATCAAGAATAACTATGGGTGACGTGCCGGATGACGAGAGGGTAGTGAATGTTGTAACTTCGTTGAAGTATTGTTGAAAGGAGAAACCGGGGAACTATGGACCAATGATTCTGACTATAATGTGCTTAAATTGTTGGAGATGATAAGAGAAATAGAATATAGTGAATTGATTAGGGACAGTCAGCATGGTTTTGTGCGAGGAAAATCATGTCTCACAAATTTGATCTAGTGTTTTTGAGAATGTTACCAAAAGGTTTGTTGGTAGACAGAACAATCGACATTGTTTATTTGGATGGTGGTTAAGACTTTGACAAGGTTCCACGTGGTAGATTGATGAGTAAAGTGAGGTCACATTGGATCTAGGGTGAGATTGCCAATTAGATAAATCATTGCTGTAAAGGCAGGAGACAGAGAGTAATTGTCACTGGTTCCTTTTCAGAATGTAGGTGTGTGACCAGTGGTGTGTCACCGAGATCAGTTTTGGATCCTCTTTTGTTTGTCGATTATATACATGATTTAGATGAGTATATAGAAGGCATGGTTAGTAAGTTTGCGGATGACACCAAAAGAGATGGTAGACAGTGAAGAAGGTGTTTCAAAATTACTAAGGGATCTCAGTCAAAACTGTAAAAGGGTTTACAGATTGCAGATGGAGTTCGATCTGGATGATTGCGAGGTATTGCATTTTGCCACAACAAAGAAAGGTAGGGCTCATACAATTGGCGGTACGGTCTTGGGTAGAGTTGCAGAACAGAGTGACTGATGTACAGGTACATAATTGTCTTAAGTTTGCATCACATATACATGGGATGGTTGTAAATGCATTTGACATTCTTGCCTTCATTGATCAGTCCTTTGAGATGTGTAGGATCTTGGTGAGGCATCTTCTGGAACGTGGTATCCAGTTTCAGTCGCTCAGTTACAGGAAGGATATTATCAGAGTGGGTTCAGAAGAGATTTACCCAGATGTTGCTGTATTGAAGGTTTGGTTTGTAATGAAAAGCTGGATAGGCTCGGGCTTTTTTTCACATTAGCGTCGGAGGTTGAGAGGTGATCTGGAAAAACTTTATAAAATAATAAGACATAAAATTAAACTTGACAGTATTTTCCATGAGGTGGGGAATTTCAAGTCAACAGGACGCATTCTTAAAGTGAGAGGAGAGAGATTTTGAAAAGACATAAGAGGCACTTTTTTTTGTTTACACTGAGGTTGGTTCCAGTGTGGAATGAATTTTCTGAGGAAGTGATGGATTTGGATGCAACTACAGCATTAAAAAGACATTTGGATTGATACATGAATAGGAAACGATTGGAGGGATGTTGGCAAGGAACAGGGAGGTGGGAATAGTTTAGTTTGGGATTTTGTTCAGCATCTACTGTTTGAACAGAAGTGTATATTTCTGTGTTGTATGATTCTCTGACTCTATAACTTGCCGCAGTGTGTAAATGTTAACTGGCAACATTTCTCAAAGTAAAATTACAACGAGTGGAAGTTATTGACTGGAGGGGAACAACGTCGCACAATGATCTTGTGCAAGTAAGAGTGCCTCTGACTTTGGAATTTAACTGTTTGTGGGAACTGAATGATATAGAATATCTGACCATAGCGATAACTAGGACCATGATTATATGAACAATGTGATGCTTCATTTCGATTCCATTCCTCATTTCTGTCTGTCCACTGATGGAGATACCAAAGTAGTTTGTAAATATATAATGGATTCCAAGTGGAATACTCGTCACAGCTGATCATATGTGTTTGGTACTAATTTCGTAAAGTGAAATACACCATTGGAGATTTAAAAATGTGATAGTTTTCATATCAGAAAGGTGCAAAACAACAATGTTAATTTAATAAAATGCCATGTGGACATTTTATGTTGACTTAAATAATGTCTTTGGTATTGATTAATTTTAAAGGTTAGGGCAAGATTTGGGACAGGGTTGCACTGATTTATTATCTGCACGTTAATAAAGATGAATCTAGAACTGAAATATTCACACGATTTTCCAACTGTATCTGGTTAGATATTGATTAACAGTTATTGAATCTGTAATTCATAATAATCTGTCAACAGTTAATTTTCCAGTGATTGCTGCTCGTCACTTTATTAAGTGTATCGTTAACAGGTTTTGATGAGGACTGTGCATCAATCAATGCATTAAAATAAAAGTACTAATCGTAACAGGAATAAAAATACATGTTTAAACAAATAACTATCTTCAGTAACTGCCATACTGAGAATATGGTTAATAAATGTGTGAGAAAGCATTACATTTAATTACAGAACATTTAACATGGTGCTTTAATTTACCACACAAGCCTCTCCCGTTATGATGTGCTCTAACCTGAATGAGTTTTCCATATTTATCAATTCCGGTTGCAGTGTCTTTGATTACTGGAAATTTCAATCCCATTTTGGCATCAAATGTCCTTTATACACTCTATGCATGTACATACTCAATGCCACTAACACAACTCACAAAGTCCTTCATACACTCTGTACATGTATATACTCGAAGTCACTAACACAGCTCACAAAGTTCTTTATACATTCTATATGTGGATCTCCTCGATGTCACTAACGCAGCTCACAAATCCAATTCCCAGAATTGTCAGCATTTCTGTTATACAATTTTTGAAAAAGAAAAACATTCTTACCCTGCTGAGAGCTCAACCACTTTCATTCATGATTTTCTTTTGTACCGCTGACCTTTTGTACCTCTGACAGCCACACGTTAACTCTTTCTTGTGCCAAATGCAGGAATATATGGCTTGCATTTACAGAAGGATTGAATATCTGTTGCTCAATCAGTTGTGCCTATTTTTGCACTTAAGTTTTAAATGTCTAAAAGGACATGTTCAGTTCATAAACGTTCAGATAACAAAGAGAGACTTACATAAGGGAGCCCTCAAAAACTGAACTCAATGAGATCATAGCTCTCTCTAGCATTATCCTGACTGCAGTTGAAGATGGTTATGGCTGTTGGAAGGCAATCACTTCAACTACAGTACAGCTATGCATCAACTCTTCAGGATCATATCCTCAGCCCAAAAATCTGCACCTGCCTCAATAAGGCCCTTCCCTCCATCTAATTTCCAAATTAGGGGTGCTTTCTTGTGAATGTGCATTAGTTAGCAGCATTCACAATGCTTTCAATAATGAAGAGGTCTGTGTCGATATACAATGAGTTAACATACATCTTAGTCTGATCGTTGGCAAGTGCTGCCTCGAAAACCAAATACAGAAATTTTAAAATCAATACCCGCAATGCATCTCCCGTTCTATGTTTTACTGATCCCAGGTGTGTTTGTATGGATGTTACGGTCATATGGGAAACTCCAGCCAGTCAGAGTAACCTATAATGCAGATTAAATAAATTAATGCCTACTCCGAACAAAGACATTGAGTACATGACTATGTTTTTGTGAACAATCTGATGCTTATGTTCTTCCCTTTTTTTATATAGTGCAAATGATTCATGTAGAGAGGGGTTACTGCTGTGATTCAGTTTATTTAAATCACATATGACATGGAGTATTAATTATCTTTGTGCCATTTCTTACAATCTGGGCTCAGGCATGGAGAATGTTTGATCAGTAACTTCACGTCTTTCTTTTCCTTACAGTTAGTCTCCTGGTGATTGTAATCTTATTTCGGGACAAGTGTGGTCTTTCTACAAGTACCACTCGCTATCTGATGGCTATGGCAGCATCTGACCTACTGTTCATTGTTTTTTATGTTATACTTACCCGATTTCAACAATTTTATTATCCACGGTGTTTCCTGTACATCACTCCTGTTTGTAGTCTTATCAATGCTCTGTGTAATGTGACCATTGATTGTTCTGTCTGATTCACTGTTGCTTTTACTTTTGATCGATTTGTTGCCATATGTTTCCATCAGATGAAATCTCAGTATTGTACAGAGAAAACTGCAATGATGGTTCTAGCAATAATCTGCACTTTCTTTTCTTTAAAGAACATTCCCATCTACTTTCGATTTAAACCTGGAAAAATGATCAACAATGTTCCATGGTACTGTCGTATCAGGTCCAGTTATAATAATGACCCTCGGTGGATAAGTTTTAAATATTTTGAAAAATTCTTAACACCAATGTTTCCATTCACTTTTATTCTCTTTATTAACATTCTTGCTGCCAGGCACATCTTTGACACTATTAAGGTTCGCACTGATCTGAGGGGTCAGAGAAAAATAGTGAGTGACCCAGAGGTAGAAAGCAGAAAGAAATCTGTGATTTTACTCTTTGCCATATCTGCCATTTTCATTCTTCTGTGGTTGGGGTGTATTTTATATTACTTTAATGCCCATTATTACTTCGATTATGGTGCTTTCCGTCTCTTTGTACTAATTGTATTTATGCTGCGGAACTTAAGTTGCTGCACAAATGCATTAATTTATGTGGTGACGCAGAAAGTTTTCAGAGACCAGTTAAAGTGTGCCGTGAAATACACATTTATAAAAATAATTCAATTGATAGATAAATCCAAATAACTCTGAGCCAACATGAGATGCAGGAGATAATGGAACAAGGTGTCCACGTAAGGAATGGTACCAAAAGAAGGAGGAGGAGCAGCAACATGATAATACTCCTTTTATAATGGACAAAGAGTGACTCGATCTGTTTGTCTACAACTGTTCTCTCTACTCTCCGACACACTGAGAATATCCACAGTTTTTTTTTAACAGAACAGACTCCAGGAACTAACATGATACTGCATATATTTCGGTGGAATAAACTTACAGTGCAGCTTGCTCAGCTCCACAGCCACAAACAGCCCTTGTCTCCACCACCAGCACTCAGGAGCAGCAGTGTGTACTAGAGAAAAGATGCACTGCAGAAATTCATCAAAGTTCCTTAGAGGACAGCTTCTAGACACTGGCTTCAAGAATGCCAAGCATAGCAGATACACAGCAATGCCACCAACTGACAATTCCACATTAATCAACTTGTCTTTCTGGCTTGGATCAACATCTCAATTTCACAGGTGACGTTGGTTTTAAAATCCTGGAATTAATTTCCTTATATCATTGTGGGTTTACCTGCACCAAATGGATAGCAAAATCCACGAAGACAGCTCACCAACACTTCCTCCAGGTCAACTATGTATGGACAAAATGCAGGCACAGCCAGAAATGGCACAAACCCATGAATGACTACAAATAAAACACAGTTTATATCACTGCACAAATATGTGTGATATGTTATATATTTATATGCATGAATATAATCAGTATGAGATCAAAACTCAAAGTGTTGAAGAGAATTGTCAGACTTGAAGACAATGAGTCTCGTCCTACACCCAGTAGCAGCAAGAAGCCTGTCTTTCTCTCTACTCTAACAATATTCATTCTGCTCTTGAAAATTTCAATGACTTCAGACTCTTCTAAATTTCAGGAATACAGCCTGCATTTGTACCATTTTACTCCTTCACCATTAAACCTTTGCTGACAATCTATCATTCTCGTGAATCCTTGTTGCAGTCAATAGGACATGGACTCCCAAGTCTCGATTGTGTTTTTGCATTTCCCTATTTGTAAAGTCAATGCCAATGTTGCCCTGACATGTAATGACTTTCATCAGTGAACCTAAAATGGCTGCCTGACCAGACTCCTTTGGAGTTATTCGACTTGGCTTTGCAGATTAAAACATATTTCACACTTTGTACATTATCATCTGTCAACCTTCTGCAGGTGAAATACAGTGAAACCAAGCTTTTGGATGTTAGACAGAGGAGGGATAATAAAAACGAAATGGTACAATGCTATACTGGGTTCAGGAAGAGCGGGGCAAATGTGTGAAAAGCGGTTTTCCTTCATGCATTCCTGCATTGCAAAACTGTCAAGCTTTCTTTGCAGTAGCAGAATATGGAGAACTCTGCTGGAAAGGACATACAATGTCAATTGATTCGGATCCAAATTCTGGAATCTTTTTTAACTGCCCTGAGATAATTAACTGTTTCCAGCCGTGTCTAACTTTCCAAACTTCAAACAAGCAGAGCGGGTAAGTCAGGAAATGAATTGTAATTGGAAGACCTTGTTCAGAATTTGTCTCGGAACATTATTCTGGAGTCTTCCCGAAAACAAAAATTTAGAAAATCCCACATTGTTCTACTGTGCCTTCAAGTTGTGCACTGTCTAAAAATTTAAAAAGCACATTAACAAGAAAATAAACCTCTTGGATAGAACCATTCACTCCTTACATTTGTGTGTCTGTGTGTGTATGAGCGGAAGTGCGTATGTTTGTCAGGTTGTGTGGCTATCAGTATGTGATGAGTGTGGGATTGTGTCTTCATGTCTGAGTGAGGAGAGATGGATTCTTCTCTAATGCGGATTCAGAGGAATATATTTGAGTGTGAGTGTATATTTGTGTGTGGGTGTGAGTATATTTGTGTGAGAACAAGAGTGCATGCATGTGTGAGTACATGATTGAGTGAGCTGTGGGTATGAGAGTGTTGCTGTGTCAGAGTTTTTGTGAGACTTGTGCTTCTGTGTGAGTGATTGAGATAGGTAAGTGAGACTGTATGCGAATGTATACAAGATCAGCCTGAACCATGGACAATAATGTTTAATCATTTCTCAGCGTTTTAAACTGTTTCATTATGCTTTTCTCTTTTTCGTGCGAAGAACAATACAGCAGAGGAACAGACCCTACAATTCAACAAGCCTGTATCGATTTCAAAACCGTATTCAGACACACTACTTATTATCGATGTGCAATGTCTATCTCTATATTCGCCCCTCATTCACGTGTAGTTCAAGGTACGTCTTCATCGTTGCCAACGTGTCTGCTTTCACCACCTCCACAGACAGAGCTTTCCAGGAACCCACCACCCTCTGTATGAAAAGCATTCCGCACACTTCATCCCTAAACTTTCTCCTTCTCACCTTGAGTTGTTGCCCTGTGAGAGTCTTGCAGCACAGAAGCAGATCATTCAGTCCAACCAGTAAATCCAAACATTATCCCAAACGTACGAGTCCCACTTGCTTGCTCCTGTTTTGTATCCCTTCAAACCTTTTTACTTCATTTATTTATGATGGCTTTTAAATGTTGTAATTGTTTCCACATCTACAACTTCCTTAGGAAGGCCAATCCATACGCAAACCACCGCGTCCGTAGATAAAAATTGGAATGTCCCATTTCTTCACCTCCGCTTATCACCAAGACAAAATGACAGACCTCCGTCAGTGAAAATAATCTGAATTTTTCAAACTCTTCTCGGAACTAAAAGCCTCCACACCAGGCAATATCCTGGTAAATCTTATCTGTACCGTCTCCAAAATATCCATGTCTTTCTGGTAATGCGACAATCAGAACTGCATGCAACATTCCAAATGTGGCCAAACAGAAATTTTGTACAGCTGTAACATAACTTGCCAACTCTTAAAATTGTGCTGCATTCTTTCCTGACCAACATATTCATCATGTAGCTCTCTGCCCAGATTCCTCTTTATGTCAATTCTCCAACGTTTTTGCCATTTATTGCATAATTCGCATTTAAATTCGATCTTTCAAAATGTATCACCACCCATTTGTGCAGCTTAAACTCCTTGTGCCATTTCGCTGTCCAAAACTGCAATCTATCTGTATCTCATGGTCTCCTTTGATAAGCCTCCTCATTATCTGCAACTCCACCAGTTTTGATGTCACCTGAAAATTTACTAATCAGGCAACCTACATTTTCATCCAGCTCATTGACATATGTTACAAACTAAAAAAGGTCTCAGCACGAATCCCTGCAGAACACCAATAGTTACTGATCTCCATTCCAAAAACCACACTTGGCTGCTACTCCCTGCCTTCTGTGACCAAGCCAGTTCTATATCCACCTCACCAGCAAATCCTGGATCACATGAGATTCTACCTTCTGCTCCAGCCTGCCATGAGGTACCGAACGAAATGAGGTACCGAACAGCAAAGTAAATGAGATGATGGGATGGAACAAACTCTGTTACACTCAGTACCTTCATGTCACAATGTAATAATATCCAGTCAAAAACCTGCTTTCCCTCAGGACCAGAAATTCAATGCTGACTGTACAGGGATCGGGGATTTTAATTTGTCATTGAATTTGTTTTTAAATGTCTGCAATAAACGGCCACTTCTCCACATTATATTCCATCTGCCAAATCCTTGCCCACTGAATGAATCTGTCAATATCCATTATTTTTATTGCTCTTTGATCATCCCTATAGCTTTCGCAAACACAAAGTGTGGGTCTTGTTAATGGGCCTCGCGACATTACATAGAAACACAGAAGAATCAGGGCATTCGATCCATCAAAAATTTTATCTCACTCAATATGGTCATTCTGATCAATGAGATCAGTTCCCTAATCCTGCGTCCTCCCCATTTCCCCAGGTCCCATTGGACTCAAGAGGGAAATCAAGAATGTGCACCAGAGAGAAAGAGTGGGATTGTGTATGAGAGAGATGGCGAGATTGTGAATGAGAGAGAGAGTTGGATTGT
>NW_025204374.1:5610-9348 GCF_004010195.1 Chiloscyllium plagiosum | reverse complement strand
AGAAGTGGCAGGTGGAGTTTAATTTAGATAAATATGAGGTGCTGCATTTTGAGAAAGCCAATCTCAGCAGGACTTATCCACTTAATGGTAAGGTCCTAGGGAGTTTTGGTGAACAAAGAGACCTTGGAGTGCAAGTTGATAGCTCCTTGAAAGTGGTAGATAGGATAGTGAAGAAAGCATTTAGTATGCTGTACTTTATGGTCAGAGTATTGAGTACAGGAGTAGGGAGGTCATGTTGCGGCTGTACAGGACATTGCTTAGGCCACTGTTGGAATATTGTGTGCAATTCTGGTCTCCTTCCTATCGGAAAGATGTTGTGAAACTTGAAAGGGTTCAGAAAAGATTTACAAGGATATTGCCAGGGTTGGAGGATCTGAGCTACGGGGGAGGCTGAACAGGCTGGGGCTGTTTTCCCTGGAACGTCGGAGGCTGAGACCTTGTAGAGATTTATAAAATCATGAGGGGCATGGTTAGGATAAGTAAGACAGTCTTTTCTCTGGGGTGGGAGAGTCCAGAACTAGAGGACATAGGTTTAGGGTGAGAGGGGAAAGATAAAAAAAAGAGACCTGAGGGGCAACGCTTTCACACATGGTCCATGTATGGAACGAGCTTCCAGAGGAAGTGGTGGAGACTGGAACAATTGCAACATTTAAAAGGCATCTGGATGGGTATATGAATAGGAAGGGTGTGGAGAGTTTCGGGCAGTGTGCTGGCAGGTGGGACTAGATTGCCTTGGGACGAGTTGGACCAAGGAGTCTATTTCCGCGCTATACATCTCTATGACTGTAATTGTAGCCACCCACTTGTTATGAATGTATGTTCAGTACTTCGCCTGCCCCTCCCACGCCCCCCATATCTGTATTTTTCAGTTCCCCCTCTGAATCTCCCAGTTTCTTATTGCTCAGCTTCAGAAATGTTAGTGATTGATTCGTAGTGAGAGCGGAAACAAGATCATGAGCACCAGAATTTGAGAGGCCAGCATTTGTCGGGCTTGGGTTTAAAGATGGAGAGAGGGGGGACAAATGGACAATTGAAATTAAAGTGAAGCAGATGTGAAATTTGACATGGGCACTCTGATAGAAATAAAGGTGTTTATTTTGGAAAGGAGAACAAAAGATCAGTATTATTTAAATAGGGAAAAGCTGCAGAAAGCTGCAACACACAAACTGAGGGGAACCTGTGCAGGAAATACAAAGCTAGCAGACCGGGTGCAGTAGATAATGCTAATGGAATGTTTCTTACGTTCCTGACAAAGCTAAGGTTTAGTTATGATACATAGAGAGGAAAAATGTATGATCTGTGTCAGTTGAGAGTGGTTTACTGATCTCTGAAAACAAACAGGCATATGGTGTAGGGTGTATTGATCTGTGTAGCTTGTGGCAACAGTCTTCTGTTCAAGTGTTGGCTACCTCTTTGTCTTGGTGTTTCTCCATTTTCCAGACATGTAACGAAGGAGCTGCTCGATGAGGACTGCTCCTGGTCACCAAGCACTAATTTGACTGAGCAACAGTGAAGCGACAGCAAACTCCTTCCAAGTGTTCATGGTACATGACTTGGAGGGGATCTTGCAAATGGTTCCATATATTTGATGCCTTTGTCCTTCACGATGATTGAGGTTTGGAAGGTGGTTAGCGGTTTGGAAGGTGCTGTCTAAGGATCCTTGATGAGTTGTTGTAGTGGTTCTTGTCAATGACACACACTACTGCCACTCAGTGTTGGTTGTGAAGGGAGTGGATTTTGAAGGTGGTGGATAGGATGCAACATGCGATTCTGATTTGACCTGTTACATAGCAATCTTTTCCAGTGTTGCTCATCCAGGCATCGTATTCCTGATTTGTGGCTTGTAGATGGTTGATGCTTTCTACACCTACTGTACGTGACTCTTTGTAGAAGAGAAAAAGATAGTATGAAGAAAAGTCTTAACTCCTGTGAGATTGTAAAACTGACTTCATAGTCACTGACATGAACACACTATCTCTCCAAAATCTTGGAATCATGCAACATGGAAACAACAGATCCTTTATACCAACCAATCCAACCAGGTTTCCCAAACTAAACTAGTCCGATTTGTCTGCATTTGGTTTATATCCCTCTGAACTTTTCCGATTCACGTACCTGTCCAGATAGCTTCCTCTGGCTGTTCATTTTGCATACAACCACCCTCTGTGGAAAACGTTGCCCCAAACGTTCCACCTCCTCACCCCCTAACCTCTAGGTTTCTGCTCAAAACACTACCCAGGGCTTCACCGTGAACTGATTAATTCCTGCCCTTGTTGTACAAAAATGCAATAAACTCCATCTGCCACTTCTCAGCCTATTTTCCCAATTGATCAAGATTCCTTTCTAATCTCAGCTAACCTCCTTGGCTATTGACCATACTAACAAAGAGATCGGTGTAAGAAAGGGGCTGAGCGCTATTTCTGAAGCACTAGCATTGACAGTAGTATCAACAGGACAAGGAAATGGCGATAGGGTGGGGAGGATGATAGGTATCGGTGTCTGTGAGCTTATACATGCAATTGACAAGGAGGCAATTGTCTGAAATGGAATAGGAGAAAGTGAAGACAGGAGAAAGGGACCACAGAAGCTCCATTGAAAAAAGGGCATTTGTGGAAACTGAAAACTGGTCAATGAAGTTACTCAATATCGAGCTAATTGAAGGGGATGTCGTAAAGACAGTAATGAAAGTACTAGCTGTAGCCAGGTAGCTGAGTAAGACTGGGATAAAGACAAATACTAAGAGGCAGCATCACCAGTGCATCCGACACCAACACCATTTAAGCGGGGATGCTGCAGTGTCTACACCCAGCAGGCACACAAATACCCCTTATAACAGCACACGGGCTAGCAGCAGGAACAGTGATGTTTTTCGTTTCCGGATCAGAACTGTTGTTTAACAGAGGAATTCCAGGAAAACTGTGTCAATGAGGTGAAATAAATCAAGTCCAAATAGGGCTCTGGGACCCACAGGAGATGGTTGAAGGAAGTTGAAAGGGATAAGGGTTGATGGGTCCTTCTCGGGGAAGATCCCAAGCACTGATAATTTTATTCAGCTCCTTTTTAACTGAGCTTTACACCAGTTAGAGTAATTCAACATGGACAACAATGTGAGTGAACTTTACACAAACACACAAAACTAACCCTCAGTCTGACTGCACCCCTTCATCAGTGTTGACTAGCCCTTGAACTGACTATCTCCTGACTCATTGACTAATTTTGACTTACCTCAGGAGTCTGCCACCCTCTCCAACCACCACCCTCTTAACCTGCCACTCTAGCTACTTACCTCACCCACATGCCCACCTTGGCCTTTTGTGGGCAAGATGTGGGCATTTATTGCCCATCCCTATTTGCCCTCAGGAAGTTAGTACTGTTCTGCCTTTTTGAACTGTTGCAGTCCATTCAATCACTCACTCACTCGCTGATTCAGTCATTCATTCAGAGAGAGAGAGACACACACACATACGCCAATATGAGTCGTCTTCTGCTTCCCTTGAGCCTGCAGCATATCAACAAAGATATCCAAGGGATGCTAGACTTCTCACTTCTGGAGAAGCCAGGCTTAAACCCAAATTACATCTGAGAATGGAAACGTTTGAGCAGTTGGCTCTCCATTGATTGTTGCTTTGCAGAAGATCCAAGTATTTAATAAATGCCAAAAGAGGTCATTTGCAAAAGAAGCAAAGGTGAAGTAAGGTAAAATTTCTTCACTTAGCAAATAGCTGATGTATGGATTGT
>NW_025204374.1:0-5534 GCF_004010195.1 Chiloscyllium plagiosum | reverse complement strand
GAGATGGTTGAAGGAAGTTGAAAGGGATAAGGGTTGATGGGTCCTTCTCGGGGAAGATCCCAAGCACTGATAATTTTATTCAGCTCCTTTTTAACTGAGCTTTACACCAGTTAGAGTAATTCAACATGGACAACAATGTGAGTGAACTTTACACAAACACACAAAACTAACCCTCAGTCTGACTGCACCCCTTCATCAGTGTTGACTAACCCTTGTACTGACTATCTCCTGACTCACTGACTAATTTTGACTTACCTCAGGAGTCTGCCACCCTCTCCAACCACCACCCTCTTAACCTGCCACTCTAGCTACTTACCTCACCCACCTTGGCCTTTTGTGAATTCACTCAAGATGTGGGCATTTATTGTCCATCCCTATTTGCCCTCAGGAAGTTAGTACTGTTCTGCCTTTTTGAACTGTTGCAGTCCATTCAATCACTCACTCACTCGCTGATACAGTCATTCGTTCAGAGGGAGAGACACACACACACACGCCAATATGAGTTGTCTTCTGCTTCCCTTGAGCCTGCAGCATATCAACAAGGGATGCTAGACTTCTCACTTCTGAGAACACTCCAAGAAATACCAAATAACATCTGAGAATGGAAACGTTTGAGCAGTTGGCTCTCCATTGATTGTTGCTTTGCAGAAGATCCAAGTATTTAATAAATGCCAAAAAAGGTCATTTGCAAAAGAAGCAAAGATGAAGTAAGGTAAAATTTCTTCACTTAGCAAATAGCTGATGTATGGATTGTATATCTGGGAATGTGGTGGAGGCAGGTTCAATCGAGGCATTCAACAAGGCATTTGATGAGCATTTGGCTAGAAATGATGTGCAATGATATGGGGGGAGAAAAGCAGGCGATTAACACTAGTAATGATGCTCATAGAGAAGGCAGTGCTGGCACAATGGGCCAAATGGTCTCTTTCTGCACTTGTGCACTTCTGTGATTCTGAGTGATATCAGACTTCACCACAGCATAAGACCAGTGATAGTGAATTGACAGCCAGTCCAATTTGTTTTTGTTTCTCTGTTCCATTGGCTTGGGAAAGTGAAATTCCATTCAAAGTGAAATTGGGTGAGGTATATTTCCAGTGATGGGTCCTTAGTCAAATATCATTGTTACTTGCCATTTATTAATTACAGTAGAATCTTCCAATTTGTCCTGTTGAACTGTATTTTTACATCAAAGAAGCGCTGATTTGACTTTTTCATGTTTCCTGTAATATTTGAGACACAAAGTTTGCATACATTTTGGTTTGACTAAATAGGTTTCTTGCTATTTTTGTTTCGTCTCCAGAGCAATGACTGGGAGATTCAGGAATAAAATTACATCTGGAAACCAAATTGCAAAATACAGGGACTGGAGTAAGTAGCAGAATGTGAGACGTTTATTATGACGAGATGTCTGACACTGCATACTTTTTATTAAGTGTACAAGTTTAAGCGTATCAGTAATGACATTAATACCAAACAGTGGAAGTGAAATTGGACAAGAGTGCAGAGGTAAAACAGATGGCATCATATTTGCCAGCTCTTGCAGGCCCACCCACTAATCAAACTCTGATTAATATCAATAATACTTTCTTTATCATACTCAGTGAGAATAATAAATACAGTACATTACCATTGTTATTCATAAAAATGGTGTCGTATTGGTATTGTTAAATATGGTTCACTTTTGTTAGAATTGATCGTACAAATATACTCCCATCAGTAACAGTGTTCTTTACACTGTAAATACTGTACATAGCTGCAGTATCCTTGTCCATACTGAAGTGTGCACAAGGTATACTTTCTGCTTTCCATTATTTCCCTTTGTTTGATCCAATTTCGAGCATGAATGATGTCAGTGTCCATGGATCTGGGACCAAGGATCTTTCTTCTGCTCTCACTGCACTTTAGTCAGTCATGGATCTGACCCAAAGGTGATGATAAATTGTCATTTGGGAATGAAATAACTGCCTGTGGCTCTGGGGATTCCAAACTGTAAAATATAGATTCTGAGTTGATTACCAGATTGTGTGAGACTGTGATTATACGAACTGAGTATCTGGTTCTATATGTGATGACGACTAACAGTTATTATTTCATTAACAACACGACATTATTTTTAGTGCTCGTCATGACTGTTATTAATGAAGCTGCCATTACTTACGAGTATCGAAGGTTTGAGTTATAAGGAAAGGCAGGATGGGCTGGGACGTTTTCCACTGGTTCACAGGAGGTTGAGAAGAGACATGATAGACGTTTATAAAATAATGAGTTAATTTGCAGTTGTCTTTCCCGAGGATGGGGGATTTCGAGATTCAGGTGCATATTTTTAAGGTGAGAGAGATTTTATAAAGTCCTGAGAGCAACCTTTTTTTGAGAGGGTGGTTCCCATGTGGAATTAATTTCCTGAGGAAGTGGTGGATGTGGGTACAATTGCAATGTTTAAAAGACATTTGCATAGGTAGATGAATAGGAACGGCTTGGAGGAATATGGGCTGGGAGCATGCAGGTGGGGCTAGTTTAGTTTGGGATTACGTTTGCCGCATGGACTGGACGGGCTGAAGGGTCTGTATCCATGCTGGATGACTCAATGATTCTGCACACACACACACCCCCCGCCAGCTCTCTATGGCATGGAATTCCAAAGACAACCCTCTGATTCTCCTCATCTCTGCCTTAGAATAAAGGGGCGCCAATTTAAGACTGTCCTCTGGTTCTAGACTTTTCCATGAGGGGAAACGTCCTTTCTTTATTTACCCTGTCAGGCCCGTTAAGAATCCCATTTGTTTCAATGAGATGACCTCTCATTTTTCTAAACTGCAGTAAGTAGTGTCCCAGCCTGTTAAACCTTTGTTCATAAGACAATCTCCCCATACTACAAATCATCCAAATGAATCTTCTCTGAACTGCATCCAATGAAATGGAATTTTTCCTTAAAGGAAGCAAAGCTGCTCACAGTTTTCCCCATGTGATCTCATCAGCATCTTGTGCAGCTGCAGTAAGACTTCCTGAATCTTGTACGTCAACCAACTTGAAATTAGATCAAACATACCATTAACATTGGGTTTAGAGATGGAGAGAGAGAAAAGAAATGGAAAATTGAAATTAAAGTGAAGCAGACATGAAATCTGTCATGAGCGCTCCGATACAAATAAAAGTGTTCATTTCGGAAGGGAAACAATAGATCAGTATTATTTAAATAGGGAAAAGATGCAACACCCTGCACCCTGTCTGCTTGCTTTGTGTTTCCTGCACAAGCTCCCCTCAGTTTTTGTGTTACATCTTTTCCCTATTTAAATAATACTGATCTATTGTTTCCCTTCCCAAATGAACACTTTTATTTGTATCGGAGCGCTTATGACAGATTTCATGTCTGCTTCATTTTAATTTCAGTTTTCCATTTCTTTTCTCTCTCTCCATCTCTAAACCCAAGCCTGACAAATGCTGGCCTCTCAAATTCTGGTGCTCATGATCTTGTTTCTGCTGTCACTACAAATCAGTCACTAACATTTCTGAAGCTGATCAGTAATAAACTGGAAGGTTCAGGAGTGGAAATATTGACACCAAACTGAAAAACATAGATAATACGGGGTGGTTGGGGGGAGGGTGGTGTGGGAGAGGGGAGAGAGAGAGAAGTACTGGGCATTCATTCATAACAACTGGGTGGCTACAATTGTAGATTAATATTTGAGCCACATCATTTGCATCATTGAACCTGTTACTAATAAAACCATTGAGAGATTACTGCAAGAAAGAATGCCATTCAAACTGTGCCAGCTTTCCTCACAAACACCTGCAAAGTTTTATTTGTCTTCCTTCTCGCTGTCAATTTACGCATTTTGCTTTTACAAAAATAATCCTTTGCTGTCTTGAATGCCTGATTTGTACCGACCTTACCACACCCACAGGCAGAACATTCCAGATTCTAACCATTTAATGCCAAAAATAATTTCCATATGTTGCCATTGCTTCTTTTACCACTTACCTGAAATAAATACTTTCTGGTTCTCTATTCTTTCACCAATGGGAATGCTTTTATCCCATGTATTCTAAGTTAATGGATACACTAAGTTCTGAAAATATTTTATGCTGTCTACTTAATTTTAGAACTGATTACCTTGACTATGCACAGAATAATCAAGAAAATTGAAATATTCCTTTGAATTCAATCTGATGAGATTTAAGGAAAGTATTAATGTAACCTTCCTTACTTTGACTTGGCCCTCAGTAATGACAATTCTATGTTTTTTACTGTTGGTAATGCAGACATTTTCTGCACTTAAAATCAAGATGAGTTAATATTTGAATTAACATTTTGAGGTTGGAGAACTAAAGCAATTTGTTCTGTAAGTGGGACTAAGAGCGAAATATAAATCCTAGTACATGTTTCTATATCCTTGTGCACTTGATTGACACCACATGCATCCCCAGTCCCTCCATCATCGATGCTCAGTAGCAGCAGTGCGTATTATCTACAAGTTGCGCTGCAGAAGTTCATCAAAGATCCTTTGACAGTACCTCTCAATCCGTGACCACTTCCATCTAGAAGGACAAGTGCAGCAGATACATAGGAGCACCACCCTTGAAAATTCCACTCTAAACACTCACCATCCTGAGTTGGAAATATCACTGCCAGTGAGTGAAAATCCTCGAATTCCCTCCCTAAGATATTGTGGGTCAACCCACAATGGACAGTTAGACTGCGGCAATTCAAAAAGCTCATCCCTGTGTTTTGAAGGTGACAACTGGGAATGAGCAATAAATGCTGGCCCAGGCAGCGATGCCAATTCCCATGACTGAAAACAGAGAAAAGCTCAATTGGGAATTGTGATTTATTGCTCTTGATGTCAGGGAAGGCACTGCTTGAGTTCTGATGGGATGCTCCCAGGCTTATCATTGTCATCTATGTCATTCAGGACCGAGGAACATTCCACCTGCTTCCTGTCTTCAGTTTACTGGAACAGAATATCCCATATTTTACAGTTACGTCTGTATCAGAAATACTGCTGTTTAATAAACTTTAGTTCTTGTTCTTTCTTTGTCTCCCCTAGGGTATGTTCTACTGCCTTCTCAGAGCTTTGTGCTGAGAAACTTGCCCTTGCTTTCAGTACAAACCAGTCACTGATGGAGTTGTCCATCTCATTAAACATCTTAACCAACAATTCTGTCCCCTCATTGTTCCACCGTGTACAAACTGCAGAGTCTGCAATGGATCAAGTGAGTGTTTATGAGCTGCTTTAGTATTAGAAATTCAATATAGATTAGGCTCAATATGTTTCTATATTTATTATTGAGCACTAACCCCAGTGTCTCCATTATTTACACCGTGTTTCCGTCTCTTTAGTTTCTGTTTAATCTTCAATGTGTTTCAGATTGTGGGGAAATGGAGTTCACCCAAAATGGGAAGTCGCTCCGATCCAGACTGAGAGGGACTGTGTGAATCTTGGAAGTTATGAGCATCACTACTGCTGTCATTTGAATATTTTTCACTGATTCTGCACACTACTCCCACTTCCTTCAACCGGCTGTGTTCAAGGTTG
>NW_025204373.1:0-9346 GCF_004010195.1 Chiloscyllium plagiosum | reverse complement strand
GAGGAGACAAATATCAAGCAGCAGGAGTGAGGGGCCAGCTGCGAGTCTGTTGGCGACAGTCTATGCACTCAAATTGTTCGTCATAGGTCAGAGGTCATAGACTGAGGCTCTGCGACTCTGTGGGTCACAGCCAAACAGAGCCCACTCTGTCTTTCTCATTGCCTCACACTCTCAACTCTTGGTATCCTTCTGCAAAAATACAAAGGGCCTTCTCACCACCATAATTAAGGAATTAAAATGCAGAAGAATGTTTAAAAGTTGTGGTCAGAGGGGTTTTGAGCAAAATGGTAAAAATTCAAGAGCAGAGAAACAGTCTAATGTCTGAAGACAATGACATAACGGACAACAACTAACTCTTTCCGGGTCTGGACTTTCATCTTCAGCAGTAAAGGGTTAATTGGCCTTATTTCTCATAAAATCTTAAAGAACCAAATGATAGGGAAAGTTGACATGATCTCATTGGCGCAATCTCCAAATAACCAGAAAGAGTCAATCCTGTCACTCCTGTAAAACCTCCCCTCACCTCTCAAACAGCTCAAACACCAATGAATTGGAACTACCAAGAATAACTTGCTCTGCTACACTGTGTCAGGTGAACTGTAAGCAGTGCCACAGAAATGAAGGAAGAGGGCAGAAAGATTGTGTATACGGTGATGGTGACTGAAGCATATGGAACCGATTTGAGGGAGAGACTGGGCAGCAGGTCATCTGGTGTTAGGGACCAGGGAACCTCGGAGGGAAAATAAAATCACAGCATGGCCGGGGCAGTGGCATCACCGTGTTTAGTCTGGGAATATTTTAATGTCAAAGATAGCAACTGATGAAACACTTGGTGGATAAACAAAAGTACAGCACATTCGGGGCACAGGGAGCAGAGAATCACAGAATGCCTACAGTGTGGAAGCAGGCCATTCGGTGCATCGAGTCCACACTGACCCTCCGAAGAGCATCCCACCCAGACCCACCCTGTAACCCTTCATTTCCCATGGCTAATCCGCCTAGCCTGGCCACTGTGGGCAATTGATCATAGCCGATCCACCTAACCTGCATATCTTTGGGCTGTGGGAGGAAACCGGAGCACGCGGAGAGGACCCACACAGACACGGGGAGAATGTGCAAACACCATATCGTCGCCCGAGGTCCCTGACACAGTGAGGCAGCAGTGCTAACCACTGAGCCACCGTGCCACCTGAGCATACACTCAGCACGGATTGAAAAACAACTGAAAGCTGCAAGGATCACTGCTTGGGAACATGCTATACTCTATCGATATCAATGCTTTGGAAGCAAGAACTTCAGTTACTGGACCCAAAACACGAACCTGGCCTTCTCTTCACAGATGCTGCCAGACCTGCTGAGTTTTTCCAGCAATATCTGTTTACACTTCTGATTTCTTTTTCTGAAGATGGTCTATGGTTTTGATAAGTGTGAGGCTCCCCACTTTAGTAAGAGGAATGGAGGTGTCGGCTATTTCTAAAACAGTGAGATTGGAACAATTGATGTCCAAAGGAATCTGGGTGACCACGTTCCTGAGTCACTGAAAGCGACGATGCAGGTGCAGCAAGTCACCAGGAGGTTGGTCTTTATTGTAAGAGACTTTGAGTACAGGAATAAAACATCTTGCTGCCGTTGTACTGAGCGGTGGTGGTCTCCTAATCAGGAGGATACACTCACAATGGAGTAAATGCAGTGGGCGGCACGGTGGCACAGTGGTTAGCACTGCTGCCTCACAGCGCCAGAGACCCGGGTTCAATTCCCAACTCAGGCGACTGACTGTGTGGAGTTTGCACGTTCTCCCCGTGTCTGCGTGGGTTTCCTCCGGGTGCTCCGGTTTCCTCCCACAGTCCAAAGATGTGCAGGGTCAGGTGAATTGGCCACGCTAAATTGCCCATAGTGTTAAGGGGTAAATGTAGGGGTAGGGGTAGGGGTATGGGTGGGTTGCGCTTCGGGGGGTCAGTGTGGACTTGTTGGGCCGAAGGGCCTGTTTCCACCCTGTAAGTAATCTAATCTAATCTAAATTCACAGCAGTGTGCAAAACACCAACATGTTCACACAGATTGACAAACGTTTTAGTTCCTCTCACTGTGAGTCAGGCCAATTTGTATGGTTTGTACTGAGAAAACTATTAGAAGGTCATACCATAAAGGGTTAAGTGGACTGACATTTTCTTTAATGTAGACATGGTGAACGTCTGGATAGATTTGGATCACCTGCAGGAGACAGAGAAGTAGCAAGAACTTTCTCTCCCTAAGTGTTTGTGTTTTATGTTAAGTTTCTGTTATTAGCAATGACATGTCTGCAAGCAGGGAAGGCGGAGACTAGGTGGTGTCTGCTGGTAATAGTGCTCCAGGGTAGATTGAAAAGATCAACTGGCTGTTAGCTGCCTCTCCCTTCTTAACTGTTTACATCTAAATAGATAATAATGCTGATGGTGCTCAGATAATACTGCTCCATGAAACTGATTATCATTAGCCCAGCTTAACGCTGTCCCAGAATTCACCACAGAACACATTAATCCATGTGCAAATATAAACTCAGTACAGCCATAACCAGGTTCCATCTAAAGTAGCAATGCTGAAGATGATTTATTTCGGACTCAAGACATGACACAGAATGGAACCATAGAATCCCTGCAGTGCAGAAAGACTCCATTTGGCCCATCTAGTCTATATCGACCCTCCGGAGAGCAGCCCACCCAGGCTCAGCTCCCCACACTATCCCCCCCGTAACCCTGCGTTTTCCATGGCTAACCCATCTAACCTGCACGTCCCTGGACAAACCGACTAAGCTGCACATCTTTGGACTGTGGGAGGAAACCAGAACACCTGGAGAAACCTCTCACAGACACGGGGAGAATGTGCAATCGAACACGGGTCCCTGGTGTTGTGAGGCAGCAGTGCTAACCACAGAGGGACTGTACCACCATAGCACTTTCATTTTCTATTTCTGACCTCTTGCATCCCCGTAGTTTGCTTCATTTTTAATGTAGTGTTTGGGTCTGAAAGAAATTCTAACTTGGATACTCAGCAGGAGAACTCTTTTCTCTCCTTCAGCTGGAGCTCGGAGGCTTTGATCATTCACCATGAGTATTAGATGCAGACAGGTTCCGGGGAAAGATGGCATTAACGGCAGGGTAGCATTCCCTCGCTGTCCTGTCTATCTTGTCAGCCTGGATTACAGTCAGGTCCAACCCCTCACTCTCTGAGCCACAAGTCTTCAGCCCAACACTTCCACACGGACCCTCCGAAGAGTAACCCACAAGTGGGGTGGCGCGGCTGACTGTCTGTGTGGGGTTTGCACATTCTCCCCGTGTCTGCGTGGGTTTCCTCCCACAATCTAAAGATGTGTACGTTAGGATGGATTGGCCATGCTGCATTGCCCAGAGTGTTCAGGGATGTGTAGGTTAGGGTGGGTTGGCCATGCTACATTGCCCAGAGTGTTTAGGGATGTGTACGTTAGGGTCGGTTGGCCATGCTACATTGCCCAGAGTGTTTAGGGATGTATAGGTTAGGGTGGATTGGCCATGCTACATTGCCCAGAGTGTTTAGGGATGTGTACGTTAGGGTCGGTTGGCCATGCTACATTGCCCAGAGTGTTTAGGGATGTATAGGTTAGGGTGGATTAGTTAGGGGTAAATGTAGAGTAATAGGGGAGGAGAATGGGTCTGGGTCGGTAAGTCTTCGGAGGGTCAGTATGGACTTGTTGGGCCCAAGGGCCTGTTTCCACACTGTCGGGCTTCTATGATTCTTGTTACTAAGTGCAGCCACTTGATCCCTGCAGGGAATTAGAGGGTGTATTTCAGATGGAAAACAGCATTGATGAAACTTCCCTCCATACGCTGCAAGCTGCAGACAGCAGGAAATCACTTCAGCTCCACTATAAAACACAAGGAGTGTTCATTCAGAGCTTCTGCTTTTCTCCAGCTCATTGAGGAAGTTTTACAAACCAGCAGACCACAAGCAATCAGTCTGCGAATGCTGCCACGTGATACATTGACACAGTGACAGGATTTAATGAAAGTAAGATCACTGCAACAGATTGAGAGTAAAGATCCCTCCTTCTACTATTTTAAACAAAGTACAACTCCCTTTATACCAACCCCATCAAACACACAAAGGGCAGGTACAGCACACATGAAATACAGAGTAATGACCCTCCGTATGCTCAAACCTCTTGTAGATTATATTCTGAACAGACTGGAAGAAAAAAAGGTTATTTAACCGTAATGGATATTCATGTCTAGTTCCAGTCTGGCAGCATCAGGTCTCTGCAGAAACAAAAAGAGCTAATTGCAGAGACTGCTGAACTCAAATCAGAAATAACAAGGCTCTTTGGACACAATGGGGGGTGGGGGGGGAGGGGTAACGTATTTGTACGAGGAGGTGGGGTGGATGGGTGGTAGAGAAGAGCTCAGTGGTCAGAACAGATCGCATAACAGGATGTCAACAAAGTTTCCTACTCTTAATGTAAACTGGCCGGAAACATGTTGCAGAGACGGGCTGAAGGTCACTAGCATTGGCTTGTGGCCAGAGTGTAACAGAAGATGTACAGTGTGGGGTAACCTAGCGCACTGTGAAAGAACATCTCCATAAATGTCAGCTTATGAGGATAGATACAGAGCAGCAATGAGAAAGGAAGTAAGTAAAAGAGTTAAAGCAAGTGCCCGCAAGAAATAGCTCAGGGCACATCAACGACTTAGCTGTCAGAGACTCTCATTCTAATCTCACACCAGCAGCCAGAGCTTACAGCTCGATGCAGACTGACGACAGCAGCAGAAGCAGCAGACAGAGGTGACCCACACTCTAGATTAGAGTGCGACTGGACAGGCACAGCAGTTTCCAGCACCACTCTAATCTAGAATCTGCAGGCCTTGTTTTTACACAGACCGAAACTGCAGCTTTGGTACAGGCTGGGAGGGATGGGAACAAGGAGAACAAAAGACTAGCTCCTCTCCTCCCCTGGGGAACAGCTGTGGGACAAACGTCGGAAACTTTGCTGCGAGGAGTTTCAAAGGAGGAAGCAGCGACTTTCCTGAAGCAGAGAGAGAGGCAGCAACTGTTTGGCCAATGGGCGAGAGGTGACATACTGCAGACAAAACAACACTGTCCATTTCACCAACATGCAGAGAATCCCTACAGGGTAAAAACAGGACGTTTGGCCCATCGAGTCCACAGTGAAGATCACTGCACCCTGATCCACCCCCCCTACCCTCTCCCTGTAACCCCTAGTCCTAACCCCAGGATGAATCCATCAAGGTTGCACATC
Organism: Chiloscyllium plagiosum; assembly: GCF_004010195.1. Taxonomy (NCBI): domain Eukaryota; kingdom Metazoa; phylum Chordata; class Chondrichthyes; order Orectolobiformes; family Hemiscylliidae; genus Chiloscyllium; species Chiloscyllium plagiosum. The sequence continues at coordinate 4,081 of NW_025204373.1, read as the reverse complement.
CCTGGGCACTATGGGACAATTTCCCATGGCCAATCCACCCTGACCTGCACATCCTTGGACACTCTGGGCAATGTAGCATGGCCAATCCACCCTAACCTGCACATCCCTGAACACTCTGGGCAATGTAGCATGGCCAATCCACCCTAACCTGCACATCCCTGGGCACTCTGGGCAATGTAGCATGGTCAACCCACCCTAACCTACACATCCCTGGGCACTCTGGGCAATGTAGCATGGCCAATCCATCCTAACCTGCACATCCCTGGGCACTCTGGGCAATGTAGCATGGCCAATCCACCCTAACCTGCACATCCCTGAACACTCTGGGCAATGTAGTATGGCCAATCCACCCTGACCTGCACATCCCTGGGCACTCTGGGCAATGTAGCATGGTCAACCCACCCTAACCTGCACATCCCTGGGCACTCTGGGCAATGTAGCATGGCCAATCCACCCTGACCTGCACATCCCTGAACACTCTGGGCAATGTAGCATGGCCAATCCACCCTAACCTGCACATCCCTGGGCACTCTGGGCAATGTAGCAGGGCCAATCCACCCTAACCTGCACATCCCTGGGCACTCTGGGCAATGTAGCATGGCCAATCCACCCTGACCTGCACATCCCTGAACACTCTGGGCAATGTAGCATGACCAATCCACCCTGACCTGCACACCTTTGGAGTGTGGGAGGAAACCAGAGCACCCGGAGGAAGCCCACACAGACACGGGGAGAATGTACAAACTCCACACAGTCAGTGGTCCGAGGGTGGACATGAACCTGGGTGCTTGGTGCTGTGAGGCAGCAGTGCTAACCACTGAGCCACCCCTGATCACCGAGGCTCCTGCTGGGCCCAGTGATCGGGAGAAGGCAGGCTATGTGATAAATCTCTCTGTACAAAAAGGGGAAGAGATGACACGCTCAGGTGGCCCAAACTAATCCAGAGTCAATAGTTTGGTTTTGAAATGCAGACATTGTTGCCATGTAGAAATTGCAGCAATCATTATACAGGCCGAACCCAGTCCTAGTCATCAGACAATGGACAGATCATGTCATACATGACAGTGCAGCAACCCCTCAGTGCTCACCCTCCGACAGTGCATCGCTCCCTCAGCACTCACCCTCCGACAGTGCGGCACTCCCTCAGCACTGACCCTCCGACAGTGCCCACACCCTCAGCACTGACCCTCCGACAGTGCCCGCTCCCTCAGCACTGACCCTCCGACTGTGCCCACTCCATCAGCACTGACCCTCCAACAGTGCAGTAACTGCTGTTTTAGAGTGCTCAGTACCGCCCCCCGGGATTGTAGTGTGCCCTGAGCACTGGTCCCTGGCATTGCTGGAACGCTCCCCACCCGGTGTTGCAGAGTGTCTTCACTACTGCACGATCTTGTTTGTGTACATGAAGTGTTCAAATCCCTGATGTAAATTAACCCCCAATTCAATGGCAAGAATGGTGGGCCTCAGGCAGACCATTTCAATCCTGTGATCTGTCGAGTATCAGTGCAGCAAACAGGTGTGATAGCCTCCTGCTTTCAGCAGGAGAAGCTCTGTCTAACTGAGACTGGTTTCAGCTCTCAGGGAGATGGGGCTAAGTGTTGGAACTCCTGGGCTGTGCTGAGTTCACTGCTCACAAGCCAGTTGCAGTGCAATGTGTGGGAGGCTGCCCAAGCCATACCAATGCAAGACAATCAGTGTACAGATTAGACAGCACGAAGGAAGAGTGTGTCTCAATGTATCAATGTGGGCTCTTGCAAGGTCTCTCCTGGATCTGATAAGCACACTCCCTGTCGCTGCCCTTCAGGCAGTGAAACAATTTCACATCTTGTCATGTGCAGGACTCCCCCTCACTGAGTCCTGCAGCATCAGCAGTACATCTGAACGTGCACTTGGGCACATGGCTGATTCCCTGGTCCTGATAGACTCTGCCTGTTCGGAAACATTCTCCGGATGCCCTTGGCAGCACACCAAGGCTCCAAATACCTTGCTACCTCCACTAATAGGCAGGCCTGCTAATAAACAGGTCCTTCACCTCCAACCTTCTTGCCCAGCACCAAGACTGGAAACAGCAGCTTTCACATCAGTCCCCGATTATCACCACCCTCTGGGTCCTCTGCTGCTGCTCAGGCTTGATCTTAGACACAGGCAAACCCTCAACACACACACACACATACATACACACATACATACATACACACACACATACACACACACACAGACACACACACACACATACATACACACACACATACATACACACACACACACACGAAATAGACCGAAGTGGTTCTCGTTGGGGGCAAAAATCCTTTCCGCAGGAATCTCCTGGAAGTCGATGAGTCACATCCCCCGCAGTAAGAGAAAGGAACAGCTCTCAGAGCAATGAGGCGCGTGTTGCTGCCGTGGGCTCGCTCAGTCAACTCTCCACCACCAGTTTGCAAAGAAGCAACAAGCACAGGTACCCTCTCCAGAGCACTCCAACTCTTCTCCAGATCCCAGGTTTGCTGCAGGACCTGCTGATAACCTCCTGGTGTCTCCAGGTTGTCCCAGGCTTTGGTGCCAGGGCTGTCTATCAGCAGGCTGACCTTCCATATGTTGTGGGGGGTCTGGGCTTGTTCTGCCCGGGAGGATGGGGGAAGCCTGTACTGAAGCCTGGCCGGAGCTGAGGAACCTGAGCTGCAGCCTCTTGGACTATGACACCGCCCGCTTGGACAGCCAGGACTTCATGACGGACCGGAGCTTCGAGGCGGCTCGGACCGTGGTCGGGGTGACCCTGGTCGGGATCATGTTGGTGTGTGGGCTCGGCAACTTGCTGTTCATTGTGAGCCTGGTTCGCTGTAGGCAGCGCCGCAGCCTGACCAGCCTCCTGCTCGCTAACCTGGCCGTCTCGGACATGCTGGTGGCTGTGCTCTGCTGCCCCTTCGAGATGGATTACTATGTGGTCAAGCAACTGTCCTGGGAGCACGGCCACGCTCTGTGTGCCTCGGTCAACTACCTCCGCACCGCTTCCCTGTCTGTCTCCACTAACGCGCTGCTAGCCATCGCCATCGACCGGTAAGGGAGGGGACTTGGGTTAACTATGGACACACACACACACACACACACACACACACACAGAGATACACACATACCACAGACACATACCACACACACAGACACACACACTTTGTGAAATACAGATGCATAACAAATATATGAAGTGTATGGGCCATCGGACTTGAGCACAATACTGTTAATGCCATGCATGGCACAAAGCTAAATGGAACAGGAGACTGGCCCAGGGAAATCCCACAGGATGGACGGACCTTGGGAATCAGGCAGCCCTCTCTCTTGGCTCCTCTCAGACTTGCCCACTGCAAGCGATGAAACAAGGTGCCGCAGTGTGAAGATAATACTGCCATGCCCTCTCCTTCTCCCATCTCCAACCATTTACTTTGCACACCCACTCTGCTCCCCTCCCACTCCTGAGCAGCAGGGGAGTGGGATTTCTGAATATTCCTCTCTGTCCTGCCTCCCTCCCTCCCTCCCTCCAGACCACAGACGACAGCAGTCATTCCAATTGGCCCACTTTTTGCCCTATCCCCTGTCTCACCTGCAAGGCACTGGAGTGGTCATTCTGACAAGCCAACTCCTGCTCCACTTCTGACACCTCCATCAGTTGGTGCTCACTCACCAATCGCGAGAGCTCTCCCACCACTGTTACATGTTTGGACACAGTCCCTGACATCTTCTTAAACTGCGGGTAGTTCTCCACAAAGGCCTGTGGGAAACGAAGAGTGAACCAAAAACACATGGTAGTGACAGGAGGTGGAAGCTCAGAGCTGTTCCCTATCACACTTGCTTGTGAATGGGAAAGCTTCATTGAAACTGGATCCAGTCATTACTGACAGAGAGGGATAATCCAGAACACCTCGACTCAATGGAAAACTTCAGCTTCCCCCCAGTGTGCTCCGTGCTCCACCTGGTGCAATGAAACAGTACAGCAACACAGCACCACATTACTGGGGAGTGACACTGGCCAGGAACAGGGGCAGCACACCACTGCCATGTTCCCCACCCTTCATTAACCCCGTCCCCATTA
>NW_025204372.1:7536-9346 GCF_004010195.1 Chiloscyllium plagiosum | reverse complement strand
AGCAAGTCTGGTAGTATCTGTGTCGAGAAATCAAAGTTAACGTTTCAGATCCAATGACCCTTCCTCAAAAATCTGAGGAATTATGCAGTTATCTCAGCAAGGCCACGCCACAATTTCTTCCCTATCTTCCCGCAAGGATCTCGGCTACACTTGAACAGGTACTGGGTATGTATCTACGGTTCTGCGTTTTTGGTATCTCTAGCACATTCTCTTCTGTAATTTGCCCTCGTTTCAAATCATCACTATATTTATTTATTTCTCGAGTTCTGGAGTTTCCATATTTATCTACGCAATAAATATATACGCGATATATCTATATAAGATCTCACCCATCCAGCAGGAAAACTCTGCAAGGCAGAGGAGTGGTTGAGGTGGAGTTCTTGTGAGGAGTGTGAACCCAGCATGGCCAGGCTCTCATGGACTGTATTGTTGAATTCTTAACGTGTTTCAGTGATTTTCCAGTCTTGCAGGAATGACTGTAATGTTTTATATTTTAACTTTGTTTTCGTTGAGTTTCTGCTTTACACCAAGATTCTGTAGCCGGAGCGAGAGTATCTTTGTACCTAAGATTACATCACATGTGGCGATATGTAAACCTATCACTGTACTCATGTGAGTACATGTGGCAATGCACCCATTGGACGTTATTTATCTTCAGTGGTTCCACACATCGATGACTGATTGATTTTTAAGAAGTCCTATACTCTCCCCAGTTTCTCTTTTACCCTTAAAATTCTTGTGCAATCACTTTCAATAGTGTTGACTAGTATTTGCCAAAGCTATCTCATGCGCCTTTTTGGCCTCTACATATCCCTCCTAGACCCTCCATGCTCCAAAGGACATTCACTTGATTCCAGCTGCCTATGTCTGACTTACGCCTCCTTTTATTTCTTGACCATAGCCTCCATATTCCCTATTATGGGAATCTACTAGAAACTATTTGTTGTTCTGGGTGGGTGTGTGTATTGATGTGTAGGGAAGGATGGTTTCTTGTGGTTTATATCATATTTTGCAAGTAATTCAGACTTTTCATATGTTATTACAGTTTCAATTACATCAATAATTATCTTAATACAGTGACACATTGGAAAGTGTCACTCGACTCTCATGAAATCGATCACTTTATCTCCAGGTTGATGTATGCTTTGTTTGTTTCTTTCCTCATAGCCAATGTAGTCACCATCTACATCCTCCTTTATAAAGATTGTGGATTGTCTCCATGTATCAGACGTTACCTGGGGTCGATGGCAGTAGCGGATCTACATGTCATTATCCTTGACTTGACAATGAGACACATTCCTATTGTTTATCGGGAACAGTTTTATTTCCTGCGGGACTTTGACGTATGTAATATTCACGCCGTCCTGCTTTATGCAGCCACTGACAGTTCTGTCTGGTTCACCGTCACTTTTACCTTTGATCGGTTTATGGCCATTTGTTGCCAGAAGCTGAAAAGTAAATATTGCATTGAGAAAATGGTGACTGTGGTTCTGGGAACAGTGACTGTGATGAGTTGTCTGAAGAACATTTTCTGGTATTTTATGCTCACACCTTGGTATTCGCTGGAGATTGAGCCCTGGTTTTGTGAGGGAACAGATCAAGTTTACTATTCCCGTGACTGGGTCACAGTCGAGTTCCTCCACCACATTCTAAACCCGGCTCTCCCATTTCTCCTGATTCTGCTGTTCAATGTTTCCTCAGTTAGACACATTTTAGTGACCAGCAGAGCCCGCAGTAGACTCCGAGCTCACACCAATGGAGACGCTCAGTCTGACACAGAAATGAGAAATCGAAAAAAATCCATCATTTT
>NW_025204372.1:1675-3867 GCF_004010195.1 Chiloscyllium plagiosum | reverse complement strand
GAGCACTCGCCTACTGGGGTCAGAAACATGAAAGGAGAAGTCACCCTGTTGGGAGTTTTCAAAGGGTCTCCGAATATTTCCACAGACCTCGAGTAAAGGATAGCAAACATAATTCTGCGACGAGCGAATGTTGGGAGTTTTCAAAGGGTCTCCGAATATTTCCACAGACCTCGAGTAAAGGATAGCAAACATAATTCTGCAGACGAGCGAATGTAACTGGTTACTAGTTATAGGAGACTTCAACTTTCCCTATATACGATGAAGTGTCAATATAAAGCCTAGTTTTATAAAGCCTATTTTATCAATATATAACAGGTTATGTAAAACTAGCCTGGGGTTTCACAATATCGTTTTCCAACCCACACAAACTGTGGGCGACAGTCTTGTGGGACAGAATTATGTTCTTTGTTACTGTGGAACAGATATTTGGAGCAAGCAGACTCCACCTGCACCTGTGCAGGTGGTTTGAGGAGCTGAATAAAACAGAAACATTCGACTGAGTAGCAAGTGTGGCTCAGAAGACACTTGTCACTGCTCCACCAGACACTTATGACCATGTGTCTGATCTTACTGCGGTCTCCCAAGCACGTTTTTGTATGTATACAACTTTCCGAAATTCACTTGGCTGTCAAATGTTGAACGAATATAACGTTGATCAAATGCAAATTGCCAGACACCACAAAACTCTGAGAAAGGGAATTCTCACTTGAATCGCCGTTTCAGAATGTCTTGTTAGTGTCCCGACCAATGTTGCAGCGTCACCAATGCCTTTTTCTTCCCCACTCCTCAACACAGAACTCAGATCTTTAGGCCATTTCGGAGACATGGATAGGAAACGGACAGTCGTGGTTGTTGCATGTTCCTGGATTTTACTAAGATGAGGAACGATTGTAAAAGTGAGTGTGGTGTGGAATTGTGAATCAAGGACATTACTGCAGTGGTTGAGAGGACACTTGAGCACTCGCCTACTGGGGTCAGAAACATGAAAGGAGAAGTCACCCTGTTGGGAGTTTTCAAAGGGTCTCCGAATATGGTTTCAACAAATTTTAAATGTATCCATTTGAGTGATATGCAGAACGACACAAGTAGCAGACTAGAGCATTTTCTACAAAAGCGCACGATAAACAAATTCGTAAGAAATAGTAAAATTTGCAAAGTATTCCCAATGTTATTCTGCCTTTAAAATTATTCTGCCCACTTACGTTTCTGGAAATAAGCTACGCAGAACAGTTGCATTTGGATGAATCCCTTTGCTTCAGATAGTGGAACGATGCCAATGAATCCTCGTGAGGAATCCTCCACGAACGGTAAAGATGACTCACGGATTTTCTGTTGTCAGGCGGAAGCAAGTAAGAGAGAGGGAGCAATCGGCTGCTGATTCTCAGGTGGGTAATATTTTTCCCCCCTCTCTGTGTGGAAGCATGCAATAATGCCAAATGAACATCAAACTGCACCGTGTGCACTCCCTTTCAACATTGCCTGGAACGTATGATTTTGGACTATATGCAGGTGCATCATTGTTGCTATCGTACACAGCGCCATTCATAAGCTAAATATGTCCCTTTTTTATAATTATATTACATGTTTATATGCGTCCGTGAAATTTAAAAAAATGATTTGGAATCTTACTATTATGCGTTCGTATCAATAAATCTTATTCATAACATTTATTCCCTAGCTTACCTTTCCTTAACAGAAGAAAACATATATCAAGCTGTTACACATTTCTGAATGTCGTATTTTCATAAGATTTTTCATCTGAGATCTTAACTGATAACCTTCCATAACAAATGGCCTTCATTGCAGGAATAAGGAAAGGGAAAAAATTTTGAAAATTTTCGAGAAGGATTGTATCTTTTAGATTACTTTAAGGAATCAAAACTGCACACGATGTATCAGCTGTGGTCGCAGCAATGCCCTGTACAGATGCAGTGAAACAGTTCACATTAAGCCGGGCACACATTGCCAAAAGCAGCAACATTCCATTTACCTTCCAAACCGCACGCTGCATTTGCAGACTAATCTCAAATAATTCATGGAGCAGGAACATGGAAATCGCAGAGCCCTGTAATCTTCCTTCATAGGAGAAATAATGAAATTGCAACTCAACAGCTTTGAAGGATCCCTCCAGAATTAACTAATTCTAATCTTATTACGGATGTGTTCAACCATAAAAAGAACAGATCTACTTA
>NW_025204372.1:0-1224 GCF_004010195.1 Chiloscyllium plagiosum | reverse complement strand
GATCGCTCTTCTGATCTGACTTGAAGATTAAGAAAACCACTATGCTTTCATGTCAAAGCTAGATTCGAGGAAGATCCTTTAGTTCTGTCCCTGCATTAAAAGATTTTTGATTGAATAATAAGCCACTCTGTGCCGGTATTATGTGTGCTTCCATACTCTTTGACACTGGTCAGTGAAATTTAACGAGTATACAAGCACCTATAGAACAGAGGGAGAAACGAAAACTTAGATATGGGCATACATGACATAGAGCAGTCATTAGACAAGACCAACGTTAGCATGATCAGCATCATTTGAAGTTAGAGGATCGATTCATCAGCCTAAAATTGACAGGAAAGATGCTTCTCCTGAACCTGCTGGTGAGTGTGTTCATGTGGCTCTATTGTTTGGCTGACGGAAGAGGTTGTCGGAGATTAATACTGGGGTGGGAGTGGTCTCTGTTAATGCTGGCAGCCTTTCTGTGGCAGCGAACCATATCAATGGAATCCACAGATGGAAGGTTCTCTTCCGTGATGGTCTGAGTTTTGTTCTTCGAGAGATTGTTCTCATTGCACCACGTCACAAAGCCCTCTAACTCAGTTTTGTATTTTGGCCCGTTGTTGTTTGGTATCTGTTCTCCTATGGCACTACCATCAGCCAACCTGTGGATGGTGTTCGTTCGGAATTTGACATCACAGCTGTGGGAGCACTGGGAGTGCACTGGGGGCACCGCTGTAGGTGTACAGGGAGCACACTGAGGAGCTGACAACACAGCCGTGGGTGAATACGTAATAGAGTTAGTGGGCTGAGGACATAGACGTGGGTGTACAGGGAATACAGTAGAGGACTAAGCACACAACTGTGGGTGTACAGGAAACACAGTTTGGGGCTGAAGGTACAGCCGTGACAGTACATGAAGTACTGCAGCGGTCTGAAGACAGAGCCGTGGGTGTACAAGTATTACAGTAGGGCAATGAGGACACAGCTGTGGATGCACAGTGAGTACAGCAGGTGGCTGAGGGCACAGCCTCGTGTGCAGTGAGTACTGTCAGGGGCTGGAAACACAACCGTGTGTTTACAGGGAGTACAGTAGAGGGCTGCGTACACAACCGGGGGTTTACAATGAGTTATGCAGGAGGCTGAGCACACAGCCGATTGTTTACAGAGAGAATGATAGGAACCTGAGAACACAGCCATGGATGTACATGGTGGACAGTAGAGGGCGGAGGATACAGCCATCGGTGC
>NW_025204371.1:3824-9344 GCF_004010195.1 Chiloscyllium plagiosum | reverse complement strand
AAGGGGAACACCCTAACAGCTCTGCCCAGAGACTCTGGGTCCAATTTGTCCGGGTTTTCAGGGACGTGACTTTACCAACGAACAACTGAAAAACTGGGTGCAAACCCTTATCTCCCATGCCTCAGGTAGAGGGAGAGACGCATGCCTGGGATTTGACCCCTCGACACCTCCTGTAATGAGGCTTGGGTCCCTTGCAAATTAATCACGATGTGGGAAAGGGAGTTGAGGGCACAGCAGTCATCTGCAAAATCAGTTCACGTAAGTGGGGTCCAGACTTATAGTCCGCCTTCAACTTGGAGGAATGGAAGAAGGAATGCACCAAGGAATCGCAGAGTCTCCCCCTCCATACGAGTCCCCTGTCCCCAGAAAAATGGAACTCCACAAACAAACTCAGAGCTGAATCCATGGTATAACTGTGGCCAAACTGGTCATTTCATTTGGGACCTTCCGACCTGGCACTGGGAAGTTTGGAAAAAAGGCGCTGACACCCAGTGGATCATCTGGAACTCCCACAAACAAACTCAGAGCTGAATCCGTGGTATAACTGTGGCCAAACTGGTCATTTCATTTGGGAGCTTCCGACCTGGCACTGGGAAGTTTGGAAAAAAGGCGCTGACACCCAGTGGATCATCCTGATAACAATAAATGGAGTGAAAACAGACTGTGGCTTATACATGGAGGATGACAGGGGCAACCTCATAGAGCTCCCCAGCCACAAGCTGCCGGCCACACAAGTAGACTTTGATTCTATCGGCCATTTTGTTTTCTTCAAAAAAAAAATGGTTCAGAAATGGGTGACAATTGGACAATGTTAAAATATCAAGTAGAACACAGTGTCAGATATTAGACAAAGATATTTTCAGAAATTACTCTTTTGAGGAAGTGCCCTGGAGTGGCTACTCCAAGCCAGCGATGCGACTGTTACAGAGCGGTTATTGTGCAGTATTTACAACGATTATAATGACTGTATGTGAAAATGCAGCATGGGTACAAGGGAAAACAATGTTGGATACCTGTGTTATGACCCACTGGAGACTGCGGAATGTGTAGATGGGAGCCTCTGCATCCGTCCTGGGAAATCAGTGATATTCTGGCATAGCCATCAGCTCATGGTGTAGAGGAAACCCAACGGGAATTCCATATTGTGTTATACGAGTCTGGGGACCACAGACAATTGGTGGGATTTCTCCAAAAACGGGTGCAGGATGGTGGGATACCGAAAATATAGACTATATAATGAATCCCAGTCATAACAGATGTATCAGTGATACTGTCATCAGAGTGGTGGCCTTCCCCATTAAACCGATTGTATTCCTCCCTGATCCACAGGAGTGTGGAATGAGGGACAGGAAAATAAGAGGGAAAACCCAGACCAGCAGTTAATAGGTGGAAGAGAAGGGAACTCCTTAATGATCGAGCTGCAGGAAAAGGGGCAGCAGTATCAATGGTCAATCCCCATTTGGAAAATGAACCAGGATTTTGACCCAACAAGTCAAACGAGCCCCAGAAAGACTGAATGGAGAACATCAACAGGAGACCACAGGACAACTAGTGGAGAGTGTGACCATACTGGACAGCCATGCCAAGAGAATTCACCAGATCATCCTGGGCAAATCAGAGATGATGGTGAGCAGCTACATCACACCATCTGCAGTATCTAAGTTAACTGGATGATTAAACACTGACAGAGGACCTGGGAGAGGCTAGCTAAGGGGAAGTCCTGTCCTGGATCAGTGATGAAAAGCTTGAACATTTGCTCCAGAGGAAACCCCACACTAGTATCTCGAGCTGTCAGCTTACCCAAGTATGGTTTGATGATAGCTGCAAGGACACTCTCAGAGAGCTGCTGTGCTTGGAGCTAGGGATTTCAATGTTTCCTCGTGACAAAGTTGGAAGGTGAAAAGATTGGAATTTTTTGAAAAGGTATTCAGATGGGTTACCATGACACTCTCCCACGTGCTGTGGAGAGACAGGGGATAATTGATACGGACAACCCACAGACACCCCATACTGTTGTGATAGCGAGGACTGCAGAGGCTGCAGATCAGAGTTGAGAGTGGTGTTGGAAAAGTGCAGCAGGTCAGGCAGCATCCCAAGAGCAAGAGAATCGATGTTTCGGGCAAAAGCCCTTCATGCTGATGTACACTAACAATGAATAACACTGTGCACGTGCACAGGGGTTATGGATAGATGGGTCTCCCAAAGTTATCACTACTGTCAGTCCCACTTGTCTGATTACTGAATGTTGTGTATGCACCTCAGTCCTTTCTGGATTATCGTGACAGGAGATTCCCAGTTTTGTATCTATCATTATAGAATAGACTTCACCAATGCACACAACAGCTTTCACACAAATCACGTAGGCTCCCTGACTACAAACGGAACCAACTTTTACCATTAGAGTTAAACTTCATTTGCATAAGTTTCAGAAGGCTGGAAATGTAGCAGCCTCCTGGCTGCTGAAACACAGGGAGATTTAAGAAGCAATTAACAAGAACACTAGAATATCCCGGGCACGCTGTACCCAACTGTCATGGCAACAGATAATAAATGCCAGATCACTTATAAACAGATTAAACTTCTGATTCCAGTGTACGCTTCGTAGAAAAAGACACAGTCAAATAGTTCTGTGGATGGAGACTTAAGAGGGTTTGGAGAGAAACTCTGGAATACCCTCCCAGCAGGAGTGAAGGAAATCTCAGAGGGAGACGGAAGGGTCCTCTGCTGGGAGTTATTGGAGTGTGTGTGTATACAGTGGGAGGAGAAACAACAGTCTGGATATGAAGATAGGTGCTGTGGTTTCCCCCTTCAATCATATACACACAAAGAGGGTTAAAAGCCTGTTTCAACCCATGTGTGTGTTTGAGGGAAGGAGGGAGACATCGAGGGAGAGAGAGCGAGAGCGAGTGGGCGAGAGAGTGTGCGAGAGCGCGATCAACTTTACGAGAGCGCGAGCAAGAGAGCGATAGAGATTGCGACAGAGAGCAAGAGATAGAGTATGTGTGTGTATGTGAGAGAGAGAGACTAAGAGTGAGAGAGAGGGAGAGAGAGATAGACAGACAGATAGCGAGTGAAGGCGCGTACTGTGAGTCACAGTGATGAAAACTGCAATTGTCATCTATGCACTGCAGGTAAAAGGAAAGGAAGTCACTCCATCTCTCTCTTTCTGACTTCCAGCACAGAGAGTGGGTGAGAAACCCCAGAAGAAAGGAACAGGATAAAGGCCTTTCAGTTCACCTGCAATATCAAGCATCTGCAAACGGACCACTCAGCCCCAACTTCATTGTTACCAGGATCACCCATCGCAACAAACGGAAGGTCACACTATCCAAACATCAGACTATCCAGAGTCTGATCAGGATATCGTTTCAGCACCGATCCCCCTCCTGGGGGGGAAGAGAGACTCGATCACCACCCTGTGCTCAGCACTGTTCCCCCTCCTGGGGAGAGGTACTGGATCCTCACCCTGTGCTCCTCACTGATCCCCCTCCTGGGGAGAGAGGGACTGGATCCTCATTCTGTGCTCAGCACTGTGCCCCCTCCTGGGGAGAGGTACTGGATCCCCATCCTGTGCTCAGCACTGATCCCCCTCCTGGGGAGAGGGACTGGATCCCCACCCTGTGCTCAGCACTGTTCCCCCTCCTGGGGAGAGAGACTCGATCACCACCCTGTGCTCAGCACTGTTCCCCCTCCTGGGGAGAGGGACTGGATCCTCACCCTGTGCTCCTCACTGATCCCCCTCCTGGGGAGAGAGGGACTGGATCCTCATTCTGTGCTCAGCACTGAACCCCTCCTGGGGAGAGGTACTGGATCCCCACTCTGTGCTCAGCACTGTGCCCCCTCCTGGGGAGAGGTACTGGATCCCCACCCTGTGCTCAGCACTGATCCCCCTCCTGGGGAGAGGGACTGGATCCCCACCCTGTGCTCAGCACCGATCCCCCTCCTGGGGAGAGACTCGATCACCACCCTGTGCTCAGCATTGTTCCCCCTCCTGGGGAGAGGGACTGGATCCCCACCCTGTGCTCAGCACCGATCCCCCTCCTGGGGAGGGAGGGACTGGATCCCCACCCTGTGCTCAGGACCGATCCCCCTCCTGGGGGGAGAGGTACTGGATCCCCACCCTATGCTCAGCACTGATCCCCCTCCTGGGGAGAGGGACTGGATCCCCACCCTGTGCTCAGCACCGATCCCCCTCCTGGGGAGGGAGGGCCTGGATCCCCACCCTGTGCTCAGCACCGATCCCCCTCCTGGGGGGGAAGAGAGACTCGATCACCACCCTGTGCTCAGCACTGTTCCCCCTCCTGGGGAGAGAGGGACTGGATCCTCATTCTGTGCTCAGCACTGAACCCCTCCTGGGGAGAGGTACTGGATCCCCACTCTGTGCTCAGCACTGTGCCCCCTCCTGGGGAGAGGTACTGGATCCCCATCCTGTGCTCAGCACTGATCCCCCTCCTGGGGAGAGGGCTCAGCACCGATCCTCCTCCTGGGGAGAGAGGGACTGGATCCCCACCCTGTGCTCAGCACCGATCCCCCTCCTGGGGAGAGGGACTGGATCCCCACCCTGTGCTCAGCACCGATCCCCCTCCTGGGGAGAGGGACTGGATCCCCACCCTGTGCTCAGCACTGATCCCCCTCCTGGGGGGAGAGGTACTGGATCCCCACCCTGTGCTCAGCACCGATCCTCCTCCTGGGGAGAGAGGGACTGGATCCCCACCCTGTGCTCAGCACTGTTCCCCCTCCTGGGGAGAGAGGGACTGGATCCCCACCCTGTGCTCAGCACCGATCCCCCTCCTGGGGAGGGAGGGACTGGACCCTGACTCACTGAGGAAGATCCTTACCATAAAAGATGACCAGCTTCTGCCCCAATCCGCTGTGTTCCACCTCGCAGGAATACTTGGCCTGGGATTGTGGGTCAAACTCCATCCGTTTGTGGATCTGGTAGGATCCATCGTGATTGGGTCGGATTCCAGTCGATTCTGAATCACCAATCCTCACTCCATCCCGGAACAGATTCATCTCAATGGCCTGAGGGTAGAAGCCAGTAGCGATACAGGAGAGATCTTTATTATCCCTCACAGGGGTCAGTGTTACAGAGGGTTTAACTGGGAGAGAGAGAGAGAGAGAGAGAGTGAGGGAGAGAGAGAGTGAGGGAGAGAGAGGTTAGACAGGGACACAGACTCTCAACCCCTCACCCCCACTCCCCAGCCTGAGCCTCTCCCTTGCCCACTCTCCCCTTCCCTGCTGGTCCGTCTCCCTCACCCTCCCACCCCACCTCAGCCTGTCTTTCTGCCTCCCCATTTCCCATCACTCCCCGCCTCGACCTGTCCGTCTCCCACACCCTCTCCCTCCGTGCTTCGGCCTGTCCCTCTCCCTCCCTCCCTCAGCCTCTCACTCTCCCTGTCCACCCGCCTCGGCCTGTCCCTCTCCCTCTCCCTCCCTCCCCGCCTCGGCCTGTCCCTCTCCCTCTACCTCCCACCCTGCCTCGGCCTGTCCCTCTCCCTCGGCCTGTCCCTCTCCCTC
>NW_025204371.1:0-372 GCF_004010195.1 Chiloscyllium plagiosum | reverse complement strand
TCTCATTTATCTCTCCACCCTGCAGGCTTCCTGCCTCTATTCCTGATGAAGGGCTTTTGCTCGAAATGTCGATTTTCCAATTCCTTGGATGCTGCCTGACCTGCTGTGCTTTTTCAGCACGACTCTAATCCAGACTCAGGTTTCCAGCATCTGTAGTCCTCATGTTTACCTAAGGGTTTTCCTAACACTGTAAATTTACTCCACGTAAATGTCAGTCTTCAAAAGAAGTCACTGAATTGCTTCTTTTGGGAGTGAATTATACTCGCAGGCATTCTAAAGATCAAGCCATGAACAAAAATAATCTTTAGTTAAGGTCCTGAAAATTTCATATTGTATCGTTATGTCAGTTTTGACAAAAACACCAAAAGGAAT
>NW_025204370.1:8713-9344 GCF_004010195.1 Chiloscyllium plagiosum | reverse complement strand
TGTGTATTTGTCTGTGTCTGTGTGTGTCTTTGCGTGTGTGTGCGTGTATGGTGTGTGTGTATTTGTCTGTGTCTGTGTGTGTGTATTTGTCTGTGTGTGTGTGGTGTGTGTATTTGTGTGTTGTATGTGTGTATTTGTCTGTGTCTGTGTGTGTGCGCGTGTGGTGTGTGTGGGTGTGGTATGTGTGTGCGCGTATGGTGTGTGTGTGTGCGTGTGTGTATTTGTCTGTGTCTGTGTGTGTGTCCTGTCCCGTCAGGATCCTAGTCCTCACCTCCACTGCCTCAGTCTGTAGCCTCGATCTGCCCCGTATCTCCATTGTCCTGCCCGGACATTGCAATGCAGAAGGGTGACACACAAAACGATGACTTCTCCACCTCTTGATGCTGCCTGGCTTGCTATGTTCCTCCAGTCTCCTGCCTATCTCCCTTGGATTCCAGCATCTGCAGTTTCCTTGTCTCGGACAATGCGATGGTCAGTTTTGATTCTCTTCTCTCTGGTCGACACAAACAACTTTTCACTAACGACCAAGCCTCCAGAGGGCAGAGTAACACAATAACATCAGAGTTAAAAATCACACAACACCAGGTTATAGTCCAACAGGTTTAATTGGAAGCACACTAGCTTTCGGAGC
>NW_025204370.1:0-4433 GCF_004010195.1 Chiloscyllium plagiosum | reverse complement strand
ATCCCACACCCCTCACTGTAACACACTGATAAATCCCACACCCCTCACTGTAACACACTGATATACCCCACATCCCTCACTGTAACACTATGAAATACCCCACACCTCTCACTGTAACACTCTGATATACCTCAAATGCCTCACTGTAACACTGATATAACCCACAGCCCTCACTGTAACACCCTAATATAATCTGCACCCCTCACTGTTACACCCTGATATACCCTACGCCCTCACTGTAACACTGTTATACTCCACACCCCTCTCTGTAATACCCTGATATAAGCCACACCTCACTGTAACACCCTGATATACTCCATACCCCTCACTGTAACACCCTGATGTACACCACACTGCTCACTGTAACCGCCTGATATACACCAAACCCCTCACTGTAACACCTTGATGTACTCTAACCTAACTGTAAACCCTACCCAATCCATGACCTCCTCTCCTCATTTCTGATTATCTGCTATTCCCAGTCAGTCTTGTCAGATCCTTCACAATCTACCTCCATTTCCCTCAGTGTCAAGGGACAGGAGGCACACCCAGAGTTAATCTAAACAGTCGTCACAAATAGTAGATTTTTTTTTTTCCCTGCGCAGTGGTGAATTGGAGATTTGTTGAGAATCCTGCCTGAATGAACACAAGGAACACTGCAGGAAGGAGCTTGAGAAGCTGATAAGACAAAGTGTTTATGGATTATTCCGGATGATGCATTTGCATGCTCTCTTGGGATAGGGTCACATCTGACAAATTACGTCTGTACAAAAGTGTGTTTCTCTTGATTAGTTTGTCCCACCCTTCCTGCACTCTGATGCTCTTGTGAGTTTCATCGAGAAACTGGGCAGTGTGAGGAGTCTAGACATGGACCACAACAGCTACCCAATGAAGAAACTGGGCTATGACAGCAAGGACTACCAGAGAGCGAAATCCAACAGCTGTGATTATTATGTTAAATACTTTCTCCTTTGCACCAGCATCATCCAGTTACTGATCATCCTGGGGCTTGTCCTCTTCATGGTCTATGGGAACAATCAAAGAAGCCAACAGAGTCGCCTGGAGACCAGTCGCAACCAATCGGTCAAGTTCATCGGTGATATTAATGAACTACACACCAACCTGAGCAGCCAGAGTAAAGAATTGAAGACGTGCCAGTCCACTGTGTCCAATCTAACAATCCATCTGCTAAGGATCACCAATTCTCTGAGGGTTTGCATCAAAAAGGCAAGTCTTTCTCTTTCATAATTTTTAATGTGTAATGCTGCCCCTCCCGGCCCCGCTCTCCCCCAGCTTTCCATGCCTTGGGGTTTCAGCATTGGTCTGTGAGTAAGTCAGGGAGAAAGTGAGGACTGCAGATGCTGGAGATCAGAGCTGAAAATGTGTTGCTGGAAAAGCGCAGCAGGTCAGGCAGCATCCAAGGATTCCTGAAGAAGGGCTCATGCCCGAAACGTCGATTCTCCTGCTCCTTGGATGCTGCCTGACCTGCTGCGCTTTTCCAGCAACACATTTTCAGCTGTGAGTAAGTCACACTCTCACCCCTGGCCTCAGAAGGTTGTGGGATCTGAACTCATTCCAAAGACCCACTGACACTCCCCGTCCCCTACTGATGGAGTGCTGCACATTCTGGTGTAGTCTTACCAATGGAACCAACATGCTAGATCCCACCACATTATATCAAAGGGAAACTGGGGGGGATTTCTCCCCAGAGTCCCGACCCTTATCTCAAACAGATTATCTATCTGTGTAACACATTGTAGTGCATGGGAGCTTGCTGTGCACAAATGAGCTGCCACATTTCCTTATTTGCAGCTTTGGCCAATGTTGGACAGAAGTGGAACAGTCTCTTTGTTCCAGTTGATGAGTTCTGGTCAATACACTCAGCATTGCCTTATCCCCCATCAACTACCAAGAGACTCTCGCAGTCAATAAATCAAACAGAGGATCCAGGAGAAACTTCTTAACCTGGAGAGTAGTGAGAAGGTGCACTCACCATCCCAGGGAGGGGTTACGGTGAACAGCATCGATGTATTGAAGGGAAGATGAGAAATGCAGGTGAGAGAAAGGAATAGAGGTGATGCTGATATAAGGAAAGTTGCCAGCATTGATTAGTTAGGTAGAATAGTCTATTTCTAATATGTAAATTCCATTGATAAATTTATCAGAATACATTACTGTTATTTTATTCTCATGTGTTTATCCACTTTTCACTTAAATGTTTCAATAGCATTCATTCCAGCCACCTCCTGTGGGAGTAAGTTTCACATTCTCAGTATGCTGTGAGTAAAATCACTTCCCATCTGTTCTTCATGAGCTTTCTGATGACCATTTTATACTTCCACTTTTAGCCTCTCAAAGGCTTTCATCAGGCTGCCTTTTGCTGGGGAAATGAGCCTGACACTTTAAGTCTTTCCCAGAGCCTCAGTCCTGGTGTTATGCACCTTCACCATGTCCCACACAATATCGGAATCAAAATTGTTCATAGTACTCAAATATTGTCTAACCAAGAGACTATAAAGATTCAGCATAACTTCTTGACCTTGGTGGTTTTCCATTCTCTCACTCCGTAGGAATTAATGCTGTCGCTGTGTTGTTTTACTGTCCCATTGACTTTTGTTGGTCTTTTTATTGATTTGTGCTTCCTGACCTCAAGGCCCTCTCTTTCCTTGACAATAGTTAAATTTGTATTTTCAAAGGAGAATGTGCGTCTTTATTCTGCTGACAAAATGAAACCCCTCATGCTCACCTATGCTGCAATTTGTTATTTACCTGCTGTTCAGAATGTTTATTAACATCTTCAGGTATCTCATTCCATTCCTCCTCATTAGTAATGATTTTCTGACATCTTCAAATCTTGGAATTGTGCGTCCGAAATTGTTCGAGTGGTCAATGAGGATAATTAAAATGAGTGTCTTAGCACCAATTTCTATGGAGCATTTCTCTTCCCATAATTTACGTATCCGAGTAATTAACTTTAGCATTAACTCTGAACTTTCCTCTCTTAGTTTTCCCTTAGCTCCACAGGGGCTAACATTATAAGACCATAAAATGTAGGAGCAGAATTAGACCAATTATACCCTTGAGGTCAGCTCTGCCATTTGATCATGGCTGATGTATTTCTCAACCCCATTCTCCTGCCTTCTCCGTGTAACCTTTGTAACCTTACTAATCAAGAACCCATCTATCTCCATCTTAAATACAGCCCACCACAGCCCTCTGCGGTAATGAGTTCCACATCTTCACTACTCTCTGGCTGAAGAAATTCCTCCTCATCTCAGTTCCTCCTCATCTCAGTTTGTGGGCGGCACGTGGCACAGTGGTTAGCACTGCTGCCTCACAGCGCCAGAGACCCGGGTTCAATTCCCGCCTCAGGCGACTCTCTATGTGGAGTTTGCACATTCTCCCTGCGTCTGCGTGGGTTTCCTCCGGGTGCTCTGGTTTCCTCCCATAGTCCAAAAATGTGCAGGTTATGTGAATTGGCCATGCTAAATTGCCCATAGTGTTAGGTGAAGGGGTAAATGTAGGAGAATGGGTCTGGGTGGATGTAGGAGAATGGATCTGGGTGGGTTACGCTTCGGCAGGTCGGTGTGGACTTGTTGGGCCAAAGGGCCTGTTTCCACATTGTAAGTAATCTAAAGTTCTCTACAGCCTTCACTTTGAGGCTGTGCCCATGGGTCCTCATCTTTCCTACTAGGGGAACCATCTTCTCCACCTCCACTCTATCCAGGTCCCTCAGTATTCTATAAGTTTCAATACAAATCCCCCCCCGCCACAATCTCCTCAACTCCGCCACCCACCCATCCTTCTAAACTCCACCAAATACAGACCCAGAGTCTTTAACCTCTCCTCAGATTATTCTGTAGACTCTATGCTTCCAAGAAAACATAGATTGTTTTTTGTAAAGTGTCTTGTTGCATTTGAGAACCATGAAAGTGACTAAGTAGATATTAAATCATTTAACAGTTATAGTGTGAAATGCAACAGCAACATGAACAGCTTCTATTTAAGCTGCACCTTTAGCAGAGCAAGACATTCCAAATTGTTTGATTATTCCATGAAACAATATTTGACACCAAACTGCATTAGAGTTAATAGGGCAGATGATCAAAAGATTTGCCAAAGCAGCACAGTGGCTCAGTGGTTTAGCACTGCTGCCTCACAGCACCAGGGTCCCAGGTTCGATTCCAGCCTCTGGCAACTGTCTGTGTTGAGTTTGCACATTCTCCCCGTGTCTGCATGGGATTCATCCGGATGCTCCAGTTTCCTCCCAAAGTCCAAAGATGTGCAGGTCAGGTGAATTGGCTGTGCTAAATAGGATTAGGTATATTAGTCAGAGAGATATGGGTTACTCTTCAGAGGGTCAGTGTGGACTTGTTGGGCCGAAGGGCCTGTTTCCACATTGTAGGGAATCTAATCTAATCAAGGAGTGTCCA
>NW_025204369.1:0-9342 GCF_004010195.1 Chiloscyllium plagiosum | reverse complement strand
GCATTCGCAAGAGAAATGGAGTTGGAATCAGGGATAGTATAGCCAGGGGAATAGGCACTGTTCTCTGTGACCCTGCACTGTCGGAGGGTCAGTATTTAGGGAGTGCCGCACTGTTGGAGGGCCAATGTTGAGGGAGCACCGCACTGTCAGAGAGTCAGTCCTGAAGGGGTGCGGCACTGTCGCGGGATCAATGCTGAGGGAGTGTTGCACTGTCAGAGAGTCAGTGCTAAGGGAGTGCTGGACTGTTGGAAGGTCAGTGCAGGTGAGTGGTGCACCGTTGGAGGGTCAGTACTGAGGCAATACTACTCTGTCAGAGAGTCAGTTACCTGGGACGCTGTGTTTCAGGAGGCAGTCACACCCGGTAGGTTAATGACTTCGAATTCAGTCAGTGGTTAGGGACAGGAGGGTGTGGCTCTGAGTGAGGCAGGTAGAGGGGTCCAGGAGGTAGTGCTGAAGGACCCTCAGCCCAACAGGTCCAACAGGTTGGAGATCCTTGCTCCGTGTGTGGATGAGAGCGGGAGTTGTAGGGAATGTGAGCAAACTGGCCATAACACTGTGATACAGGCAGCATTCGCAAGGTGGGAGAAAGAGAAATGGAGTTGGAATCAGGGATAGTATAGCCAGGGGAATGTTCTCTGTGACCAGGATCGCGAGTCCTGAAGGCTGTGTTGCCGGCCTGGTGCCTGGGTTCGGGATATCCCACCTGGGCTGCAGAGGAAGTGGAGTGGGAGGGGGAAAGATCCAGTTGTTGTGGTCCCCATAGGTACCAATGATATCGGTAGAATGAGGTTTGGCTGAGGGAATATCAGCAGTTCGGGGCTAAATTAAAAAGCGGAACCAAAAAGGTAACAACCTCTGGATTATTATGTGTTATGACATGGGGGTGAACCCTTCTGTTCATTAAACCAAAGCCCCAGAAAAGCTTACCTCACCTCGTAATCTGTTAAAATATGAGTGACCGAGAACTCCCCAAATTCCACTATTTAAAGAAAATAATATCAATTTATTTTTTACATCTAAAACTGAACATTAAACAACAACTATTCACAACTCTAAACCCCCTTTCTCTTAACTGCCTATTATCTGCCTCCAACTCTATAATAAAATACTGTTCCAATTATTAAAATTACATCAACTTAATTTCAAAACCATATAACAGCTGTCATCTTCAGAGTCTTTCTTCTTCCAGCTTAAGACTTCCCTGGGTCGTCTACTTTCTTTTATTGTGAATATGTTTTATATGAAAACATACCTTTGATAGAGAGTGTTTCCTAATTTCTTGGCTCTCGATGGCAGTTGTTCTGTCTGATTTTCAAAATGCCTGCCTTTTTTATATCCCCAACATCAGATCATCTAATTGGTTCGATGTTGGCGAAACGATAAATTCAAACTCGATTGGATTTTGGCATCCTGGGTCATAATTTAAACTGATTGATTAAATTCGAATTTTTGTCACAAACACCAACCAACTCAGGTATCTGTTTCACAGCCAAATGTTACAGGAGGATTAGGGGAGATGTCAGAGGCAGGTTCTTTACACAGAGAGTGGTGGGTGCGTGGAATGCACTGCCAGTGATGGGAATAGAGTCATACACATTAGGGACATTTAAGCGACTGCTGGACAAGCACATGGTCAGCAGTAAATTGAGGGGTGTGTATGTTAGGTTGATCTGAGATTAAGATAAATGATTGGCACAATATCATGGGCCAAAGGGCCTGTACTGTGCTGTACTGTACTGTTCTATGTTCTATATGCAGCAATAAATGAGAAAAATAAGAGTTTAGAATAACAGTCCTTCCAACCCAGACTGCATCAGGCTTCACTTTGATCCCAGGAGTGCTGGGAGTCTGAGTCCACACTGAGGCCGGGAGTCCGAGTCCATGCTGAGGCCGGGAGCTCAAGTTCACGCTGAGGCCGGGTGTCCGAGTCCATGCTGAGGCCGGGAGTCCGAGTCCACAGCAAGGCTGGGAGTCTGATTCCACACTGAGGCCGGGAGCTCAAGTCCACACTGAGGCCCGGAGTCTGAGTCCACGCTGACGCCAGGAGTCTGAGTCCACACTGAGGCCAGGAGCTCAAGTCCACACTGAGGCCGGGAGTCTGAGACAACGCTGACGCCAGGAGTCTGAGTCCACACTGAGGCCGGGAGCTCAAGTCCACACTGAGGCCGGGAGTCTGAGACAACGCTGAAGCCGGGAGCTCAAGTCCACGCTGAGGCCGGGAGTCTGAGTCCAACTGAGGGCGGGAATCTGAGTCCACGCTGAAGCCGGGAGCTCAAGTCCATGCTGAGGCCGGGAGTCTGAGTCCGGGCTAAGGCCGTGAGTCTGAGTCCAGGCTAAGGCCGGGAGTCTGCGTCCACACTGAGGCCGGAAGTCTGAGTCCACACTGAGGCCGGGAGCTCAAGTCCACACTGAGGCCGGGAGCTAAAAATCCACGCTGAGGCCGGGAGTCTGAGTCTACACTGAGGCCGGGAGCTCAAGTCCATGCTGAGGCCGGGAGTCTGAGTCTACACTGAGGCCGGGAGTCTGAGTCCAGGCTAAGGCCGTGAGTCTGAGTCCAGGCTAAGGCCGGGAGTCTGAGTCCACACTGAGGCCGAGATCTCAAGTCCACACTGAGGCCATAAGTCCGAATCCAGGCTAAGGCCGTGAATCCAAATCCACAGCAAGGTCGTGAGTGCGAGTCCAGGCTGAGGCTAGGAGTCGGGTTACGCGCTGAGGCTAGGAGCCGAGGAACACACTGAGGCTGGGAGTCCAGGTACACACTGAGGCTGGGAGTCCAGGTACACACTGAGGCTGGGAGTCCAGGTACACACTGAGGCCGGGAGCTGAGGTACACACTGAGGCTGGTAGCCGGGTTACACACTGAGGCTGGGAGTCCAGGTACACACTGAGGCCGGGAGCTGAGGTACACACTGAGGCCGGGTGCCGGGGTGCACACTGAGGCTGGTAGCTGGGTTACACGCTGAGGCGGGGAGTCTGGGTACACGCTGAGGCTGGGAGTCCAGGTACACACTGAGGCGGGGAGTCTGGGTACACACTGAGGCCGGGATCTGGGTACACACTGAGATCGGGAGTCCAGGTACACACTGAGGCCGGGGATCCAGGTACACACTGAGACCGGGGGTCCAGGTACACACTGAGGCCAGGGGTCCAGGTACACACTGAGGCCGGGAGTCTGGGTACACACTGAGGCCGGGATCTGGGTACACACTGAGATCGGGAGTCCAGGTACACACTGAGGCCGGGGATCCAGGTACACACTGAGGCCGGGGGTCCAGGTACACACTGAGGCCAGGGGTCCAGGTACACACTGAGGCCGGGAGTCCAGGTACACACTGAGGCCGGGAGCCAGGGTACACACTGAGGCCGGGATCTGGGTACACACTGAGATCGGAAGTCCAGGTACACACTGAGGCCGGGGGTCCAGGTACACACTGAGACCGGGAGTCCAGGTACACACTGAGGCCGGGAGCCAGGGTACACACTGAGGCTGGGAGCCGGGTTACACGCTGAGGCGGGGAGTCTGGGTACACACTGAGGCCGGGAGTCCAGGTACACACTGAGGCCGGGAGCCAGGGTACACACTGCGGCTGGGAGCCGGGTTACACGCTGAGGCGGGGAGTCTGGGTACACACTGAGGCTGGGAGTCCAGGTACACACTGAGGCCGGGAGCCGGGGTAAACACTGAGGCTGGGAGTCCAGGTACACACTGAGGCCGGGAGCCAGGGTACACGCTGAGGTCGGGAGCCGGGGTAAACACTGAGGCTGGGAGTCCGGGTACACACTGAGGCTTGGGAGCCTGGGTACACGCTGAGGCTGGGAGCCGGGTACATGCTGAGGGCGGGAGCCTGGGTACATGCTGAGGCTGGGAGCCGGGTACATGCTGAGGGCGGGAGCCGGGGTACACGCTGAGGCTGGGAGCCGGGTATACACTGAGGCTTGGGAGCCTGGGTACACACTGAGGCTTGGGTGCCTGGGTACACACTGAGGCTTGGGAACCTGGGTACACACTGAGGCTTGGGAGCCTGGGTACACACTGAGGCTTGGGAACCTGGGTACACGCTGAGGCCGGGAGCCGGGTACACGCTGAGAGCGGGAGCCGGGGTACATGCTGAGGCCGGGAGCCGGGGTACATGCTGAGGGCGGGAGCCGGGGTACACGCTGAGGGCGGGAGCCGGGGTACACGCTGAGGCCGGGAGCCGGGTACACGCTGAGGCTGGGAGTCCAGGTACACACTGAGGCCGGGAGCCGGGTACACGCTGAGGGCGGGAGTCCAGGTACACGCTGAGGCCGGGAGCCGGGTACACGCTGAGGGCGGGAGCCGGGTACACGCTGAGGGCGGGAGCCGGGTACACGCTGAGGGCGGGAGCCAGGGTACACGCTGAGGAAGGGAATCTGTGTAAGCTTTCACCCAAGATGATGCTGCCTGAGAACAGGAGATAAAATGGAAAATAAATGCAACAATTAAAAGAAGTAAAGAAAAGAAATGGACGGAGTCAACGAGTTGCAGCACAGGGGACCCACTGCATCGCCATCCTGGAATAAATGTGGGGAAGAAAATAAATCAGGAGATAGAAAAGGTAAGTAAGAGAGCCTTTAGTATACAACTGAACTGGGAAAAGCAGGTTGATAGTGGCTCCCGAGAAAAGCAATTCATGGAATGTCTACAAGATGGATTTATGGAGCAGCTTGTGGTAGAGCCCACTAGGAAACAGGCAATTCTAGATTTGGTGCTGTGTAATGAGGCAGACCTGATTGGGGAGTTTAAGGTGAAGGAATCCCTCGGGGGCAGTGACCATGATATGATCGAATTCCTCTGCAGTTTGACAGGGAGAGGCTGGAATCAGCTGTACCGGTATTACAGGTGAGTAAAGGTCACTACAGAGACATGAGGGAGGAGTTTCTGGGGTAATTTGGGAGGCACAGCAGAAATTGATCCCAGGTTAGAAGGAAGATCCTGAGGGGAGGATGAGGTGACTATGGCTGACAAGGGAAGTCTGGACGGCGTAAATGCATAAGTAAAGGTATACAATGTGGTGAAGGTTACTGGGAGGCCACAGCAATGAGATGCCTTTAAAACAGCAGAAGATAACTAAAAGCGCAGTAAGTCGGAAGAAGGTGAAATTCAGGGGTATCTAACTAGAAATGTAAGAGATGATTTCAAGAGTTTTTACAGATATATAAAAGGTTAGGGAGAGACACAAGTGGACATTGGACCGCTGGAAAATGATGCTGGAAAAATATAAATGCAGAACAAAGAAATGGTGGAGAAACTGAGCTGGTACTTTGCATCAGTCGTGATGGTGCAAGACACCAGCAGCATCCCAGATCTTCCAAAGAGTCAGGGATAGAGGTGAGTGTAGGAGAAGGTGCTGGGGAAGCTGAAAGGTCTGAAGGTGGATAAATTACCCCGATCAGATGAACTACACCCTGGGGTTCTAAAGGAGATACACAGAGTCATAGAGATGTACAGCACAGAAACAGACCCTTCAGTCCAACCCGTCCATGCCGACCAGAAATCCCAATCTAGTCCCATTTGCCAGTACCCGGCCCATATCCCTCTAAACCCTTCCTATTCATATACCCATCCAAATGCCTTTTAAATGTTGCAATTATACCAGCCTCCATCACTTCCTCTGGCAGCTCGTTCCATACACGTACCACCCCCTACATGAAGAGACATTGTGTGATCTTTCAGGAATCACTGGAGCCAGGGAGGGTTCCAGAGGACTGGAAAATGGCTAACGTATATGTCCCTATTTAAGAAGGGAGGGAGGCAGAAGTCAGAAAATGATATCCTGGGGGTTGTTGGTAATATTTCAGAGTCCATTATTAAGAATGAGATTGTGGAGTACTTGGAAGTGTATTGTAAAGTACGGCAAAATCAGCACACCTTTGTCAAGAAGCAGTCATTGTTGGGGTTCTGTTCGCCGAGCTGGGAATTTGTGTTGCAGACATTTCGTCCCCTGTCTAGGTGACATCCTCAGTGCTTGGGAGCCTCCTGTGAAGCGCTTCTGTAGTGTTTCCTCCGGCATTTATAGTGGCCTGTCCCTCCCGTTTCCGGTTGTCAGTTTCAGCGGATGTGGATCGTTAGCTGTCTTCCTGTTTGTCCTATATAGTGTTTTGTGCAGTCCTTGCATGGGATTTTGTACACTACATTAGTTTTGCTCATGCTGGGTATCGGGTCCTTTGTCCTGGTGAGTTGTTGTCTGAAAGTGGCTGTTGGTTTGTGTGCTGTTATGCTGTCGGGGACAAAGGAATGCTGCACTGTGAGAGGGTCAGTGCTGAGGGAGCACCGCACTGTCGGAGGATCAGTACTGAGGGAGTGCAGCACTGTGAGAGGGTCAGTGCTGAGGGAATGCCACACTGTGGGAGGGTCAGTGCTGAGGGAGTACTGCACTGTGGGAAGGTCAGTGCTGAGGGAGTGTCGGAGGGTCAGTGCTGAGGGAGTGCCACACTGTCGGAGGGTCAGTGCTAAAGGTACGCTGTATTGTCGGAGAGTCAGTGCAAGTGAGCACTTTCGGAGGGTCAGTGCTGAGGGAGTGTCAGAGGGTCAGTGCTGAGGGTGTGCCACACTGTCGGAGGGTCAGTGCTGAGTGAGTGCCACACTGCCGGAGGGTCAGTGCTGAGGGAGCACCGCACTGTCGGAGGGTCAGTGCCGGGAAAGTGCCACACTGTCGGAGGGTCAATGCTAAAGGTACGCTGTATTATCGGAGAGTCAGTGCAAGTGAGCACTTTCGGAGGGTAAGTGCTGAGGGAGTGCCGCACTGTCGGAGGGTCAGTGCTGAGGGACGGTCTTGGAGGGTCAGAACAAGATAATACCACATTGTCAAAGGATCAGTGCAAGCAAATGGTGTGAGTGAGTGTTCACAGGATAGTTTTATGAATCAATATGTTGAGGAACTATCTGGGAAAATAGGTTGTGAATGGGTATTGTCTAACAAATGAGGAATAATCCATAATCCTCTTTGTCTTAGGCCCTTCAGGGAGAGTGACCATAATATCACAGAATTCTTCATTAAGGTGGAGAGTGGTGTCGTTGTTTCTGAGACTATGGTCCTGAACTAAATAAAGGATGTTGTAAGGTGTGACTTGTGTATGGGGACCTTTATCTAAAAGGTAGAAACACAATGGCAAACAGTTACAGAGCAGATGGGGGAACTGCAATGGCTATTCATTCTAATCTGGTGTAAAACTAAAACAGAAAACACAGAAAACCCATGGCTCACAATGGATGTTCTGGATATTATTAAATCCAAGGAAGAGCTATACAAATTGGCCAAAAAAAACCCAGCAGACCAGAGGATTGGAGACAGTTTCATTTCCAGCATGCAAACAGATTGCAAAATTTCCTGTTGGTATTGTACAGGAAAAATGATTATTAAAATGAATATAGGTCCCCTACAGTCAGAAATGGGGAAGTTATCATCTGGAACAAAGATGTGGCAGACCAATTAATTATGTGAGCTCTGATGAAGAGATTCAGGATTCGAAATATTGACTCTCTTCCCCCAGATGCTGCCAGATCTGCTGAGTTTCTCCAGCAATTTCCATTTTTGTTTGAATTAAGTACAAACTTCAGTTTCTGTCTTCACTAAAGAGGACACAAAATAACATCCCAAAATTCTGGCTAACCACAGGAACAAGGAAGTGAAAAAATAAAATTAGTGGCCAATTGGTGTTGAGGAAACTAATGGGATTAAAGGCAGATAAATCCCCATCATCTAGTGTACTTAAAGAAGTAACTCTAGAAATAATGGTGCATTGGTGGTCATCTCCTGACATTCAATTGATTCTGGGACAATTCCTATGGTTTGGGGAGGAGCAGAAGTTGTTGATGGGTTTTGTGAGTCTCAACAATATCGAAGAGTGATGGTTACAGTAAACCTGGAGTGAAAGGCAGGGCTAGGGCCTAGACCTGTTCCTCCCTTTTTGGGTCTGGACCATCAAGTACCTGACCACAGAGATCCACAAGTTGGTGGACAACAGGGTCCAGGACAATAAGAAGAGCTATCTTATCCATCCTCAGCTGCAGCTTGCAATCTGTAATGATGAGGAGGTCGATGAGCTCCTTGGAAGAGTCACTATCACCCAGGGCAGGGCTGCTGCCCAGGAAAATAGGCCACCCCAGCAATGCTTACTCCTGAAGAGGGGGAGAGATCTGAAAAACCAACACCATTCCAACAAAACAAAAGCCCACCATTTAAAAAGGGAGGCAGAGAGAGAACAGCAAAGTATACACAAGCTAGATATTTTCCCGATCAACTTGTTCAGGGATGTTATTACATACCTCTGGAGCAGGTGGGAGCTGTAGCGAAGCCTCTTGGCTCAAAGGGAGGGACACTACCTTTGGGCGACAAGAGCCATATTAAAGCCTGGTTAGCTTGGGAAGAATAATGCTAGAGTCCTTTACAAAAGATATAACAGCGGAACACTTGAAAAGCCGTGAAAGGATTGGACAGAGACAGCATGGATTTATAAAAGGGAAATCAGCATTGACAAATCTACTTACAGAACATAGAACAAAGAACATTACAGCACAGAACAGGCCTTTCAGCTCTCGTTGTTGTGCTGACCTGTGAACTAATCTAAGCTCATCTCTCTACACTATCCCATCATCATCCATGTGCTTATTCAAGGATTGTTTAAATCTCCCTAATGTGGCTAAGTTAACTACATTGGCAGGTAGTGCATTCCATGCCCTTACCACTCTCTGAGTAAAGACCCTGCCTCTGACATCTGTCTTAAACCTATCACCCCTCATTATTTGAATTCTTCAAGGATATAACTAGTAAAGTTGATCCAGTGGAGCCAGTGCATGTGGTTTACTTGGACTTTCAGACGGCTTTATTCAAAATCCCACAGAAGAGGTTAACATGTAAAACTAAAATGTACGGGATTGAAGGTAGTGTATTGAGATAGATAGAAAATTGATTGGCAGACAGGAAACAGAAGGAATAAATAGGACTTCTTCCAAATAGCAGCTAGTGACTAGTGAGGGACCACAGGAATCAGTGTTTGAATTGAATTGAATTTATTGTCACGTGTGCCGAGGCGCAGTGAAAAGCTTTGTCTTGCAAGCAATACAGTAGATCACAGAGTGAAGTAGAATAGATAAGGAAATAATAGGTAAACAGCAGCAAAAACAAAAACACAGGGACAGGAGAATGCTAAGAGTTTGTGAGTCCTTTCAGTTTTCTAGCAACAGTAGTGTAAAAACTGTTATGAAACCGACTGGTGCGTGTGTTCAGGTTTCTGTACCTTAGCTATTCATAATATATATGAATGATTTCGTTGAGAGAACATAGAACGTTACAGCGCAGTACAGGCCCTTCAGCCCTCAAT
>NW_025204368.1:0-9339 GCF_004010195.1 Chiloscyllium plagiosum | reverse complement strand
GAATATTACACCGCAATAAAGTTCACTTTGGCCTTAACGCTGCACCGACCTGTGATACCAATCTGACTAGTATTTTACCATCATAATCCGCCAGTTTATACAATGACCATTTCATTGACCTGAAAGTTGTTGAATCTACGAGTGTTGAAAGCAAGCCGTCCAGCACCCTTACTCCTCACTGTTAAAGGAACCTACCTCGGTATCTATCACCCTCAATTTACATCGATGTGCCCTTGTGCCAAAATTACCATTTGAAGAAAAATACCTTCACTGTCCACCTTATGGCAACCTCTGATCATCTTCAATGTGTCTCTAAATTCACCCCTCAAACTTCTTGTCGCTATCAAAAACCGCCTCAAGTCCCTCAACCTTTCCTCTTAAGACCATCTCTCCATAGAAGGCAACGTCCTAGAAAATGTCCTCTGCACACTTTCCAATGCTTTCAAATCCATCGTATAATGTGTCGACCAGAATGCACGCAACTCTACGAGTGCGGCCACACCAGTTAATTTCTGGAGCTGCAAAGTGATCATTTCGCTCTGAAACTGAATCACTCTCCGAAGAAAAACTAACACTCCGTACTCCTTGCAAACAAACCTGTCAACGTGGGTGGTAACTTTCAGAGTTTTATATACATGGGCACCGAGATCGCTCGGCACATCTACACTTCCAAGAATATTACAATTAGCCAAGAATTCTTTATTTTTGTTGTTCCTTCCAAATTAAAATCCATTTGCCACTTCTGAGGTCAGCTCTGTAACCGTCAGCAGATATTGGCACTACTGACAACATCGTCGATCTTAATGTCATCTGCAAACTTATGAATCCATTATTCCATGCCCTAATCCAGGTCATTTATAAAAATGACAAACAACAGCGGACACAAAAAGGAACCTTGTAGTACACCATCAGTTACTGAACTCCAAGATTATAATTTCCTATGAACTGCCACACTCTGTCTTCTTTCAGCGAGCCAATTTCTGATCCAAACCGCTAAGCCATCCTCAATCCCATGACTCTGTATTTCATGCAACAGCCGACAGTGCCTTATTGAAAACCATATCCACCACATCAACCTCTTTACTCTCGTCCACCTGTTTGCTCACCTTCTCAAAGACCTCAATAAGGTTTGTGAGGCACAACCTGCTATTGATAAAATCGTACTCATTATGCCGAATCAACTTCTTCCTTTTTCGATGATCATAAATCGTATCTCTCATAATCTGTTCCAAAAAGTTAGCTGCAAGAAAGGTAAGGATCACTGTTCTATAATTACCAGCATTGTCTCTATTCCCCTTCGTGAAGAAGGGGACAATATTTGCTAAACTCGGGTCTCCTAGCACTAATGACATAAACGCTGACGAAAGAAAGCGCATAGTCAAAAGTTCTGCAATCTCCTCCCACGATTCGCAGAGAATCCTCGGATACATCCCATCAAGTCCAGGGGACAAACCTATTTTTAGACTTTCATGAATTGCTAACAACTCCTCTTTATGAATGTCAATTTCGTTTATTCTAATAGGTTGCATCTCAATACTCTCTTCGACAACATTGTCTTTGTCATTTTTGATATGATAAAAAAAATACATTCAGCGTCTCTGCTATCCTTGGACTCCGCTGACAACTTCTTTCTTCTGTTCTTGACAGGCCATAATCATATGCTAGACATTCTTTTACTCTTGAACTATCAATTGAAAGCTTCAGGATTTTTCCTGCCAGACAAAGACTGGCACCTCTTCGCTCCTCTTCGCTCGAAGCAGCTCTCTCTTTCGGCCCTTCCTGGTTAGCTTTTAATTCCCAAGCGTCCTACCTCAGCCTTCATATCTCATGTTTACATACGCCTCCTTCTCCTTCTTCTCAAGAGATTCAACTTCTTCAGTAAACCCAGCTCCCTGTGTCGACCTCATATTCCCTGCATGACGCATACATAATTACCAAGGACTTGCAATATCTTTTCCCTGAACAAGCTCCATATTTCAGGTGTGCACAACCCTGGAAGTTACTTTCCACATGCGGTGCATCTTAACTCACGCCTAATCGCATCATAATGGCCTTTCTCCCCGCGATACCTCATCCTCTGCAATAAATACCTATTCCTATCCATCACTAAATAAACATAACCGAATTGTGGTCACTATCAACAAAGTGCTCACTTACCTTCAAAGAGAACAGCTGGCTGAGTTCATTACCCATAAGCAAATGTGGCTCTGCGTCTTGTTGGCCTGTCTACATGCTGCGTCAGGAAACCCTTCTGCACACATTGGACAAAAACTGACCGATCCGAGGTGCTGAACCGATAACATTTCCAATCAATGTTTGGAAAGATAAAGCTCCCCATAACAACTACCCTGTCACTTTTGTTGCTATCCAGAATCATCTTTGCAATCTTTTCCTCCATAAATCTCGAACATTTTTGTGGTGATCTCTCCATTCCTGATTCTAATCTCAGACCATTCTACCTCAGCAGATTCAGTCGCGTCCTCACCAATATCCTTTTTGCTACCATAATAGTGTCCTTGACGAATAATGCCACATCTCCCCCTCTGAAACGACCCTCCTGTTCTGACTGAAAAATCGAAATGCTTCTGGCGTTGAAGCAAACACACTTCAAGCCACCTTCATCCTTGCCAGTACACTCTTGTAAAACTGAAACGCTATTTATGACAAAACCAGTCAAACGACGTGCAAACTGGAGCTACAATTCAGTTTCCCACTCCGCAGCTGAATTCGTTCAAACCCACATGAAGAGCTTTGGCAAATTATCCCCTCAGGGTATTGGTACTCTTCTAGTTCGGGTGAAGACGATCCTGTTTGTAAAGGTTCACCGATTCCAGTATGAGCCCCAACTATCCAGGTATCGGAATTTCTCCCTCCTGCACTATCATTGCAACAACATTTTCAAATGCTCTCTCCGTACACTTCACCTCACTACGACGTAGAATGGGCAACAAATCAGAGAGAACAACTCTGCTTGTACTATATTTAAGATGTCACCCTCGATCCCTGAAATTCTGTCATACATCCACATCACTTATTTTACCGATGTTGGTGCATATGTGGACAATGACTTGGGGTTGCCCACCCTCTCCCTTAAGGATCCTGAAAACATGCGAGATATCACAAACCCTGGTAGCTGGGAGGCAACTCACAAATCATGAGTCTGCCCTATATCCGCAGAATTTCAATCTGTTCCCATCGATATGGAGATACCAATAACAAATGCTCTCCTCTCTCCCCCACCCTTCTGAGAAAAAGGGGCAAACTCTGTGCCAAAGACCTATACCCAATGGCTTTCCCCTCGGAAGTCATCCCATCCCCCCCAAAAAAAAAACAAATATGGTATACATGTTACTGAGGGGCACGGCCACAGCAGATGCCTGCACTGTCTGCCTGTTAGCGTTTCGGCTCCTAATTATGCAGCGGACTGAGCTTACCGACTTCCCTTTAATGCTGAGCTAACAGAAACAGCTCAGTTCTTTTACAATTTATGGAAGTTCACGTAGAATAAGCTGGTAAACCTTTCTTCACAACCAGTACTTTCTACACTTAGTGGTCCTCAGTTGAAGGTGATATGTGGTATATTTCCAATCAACGTTAACCAATTAGAAATTGTGCGCCTAACGGTTACCCGACCCGGCCGACCAGACTCCCTGTCTTGGTGAAATTCACTCATTATGTTTCTGCACGCATTTTGACAAATACTTTAGAATCAGCTTCTGACACCTTTTTCCTTAAAAATAATCATTTTCGATTTCAATTACTGTAGAATGAGAAAAAAAGTCCGTGCTCCAAACTTTCCCTTTTCATTCATCGCTGGTTTTGAAGTTCCATCGTCCAGTTATAGATCCATCTGAATAAAGGAATTTCCCTCCTGTTTACTCTCAGCAAATTCACATCATCAGGGAAACTTCCATATGGACGCAACTCAGTTTTGCCTCGTTTCACGCCACATGATCTATTCGCCTGTTCCAACATCCCATAGCCCCGGCGTTATGCCCCAGCACGTCGTTGGCTTCCTTTCCATTCTTTTTTGTTTCCCAGCAGACGCTGTCCATTCTTCCTGACGTCTTTTGATTCCAGTCATCGGCATCCATGTCTTTTATCATCTCTTTTATATGCCAGGGAAGTCCATCTTGAGAAAGAATGCTGGTCCAATGAAACACATGAAAACCCGTTCGAATGGTGTATACTGTCATTACCAGTATAGGGAAGATGGGAGCTAGTTCAGTCACAGGTAAATCGGTTGGTTGTCACACAATGGATCAACCACTAACTGGGAAATGACTGTTTTTCTTCACTTTTCTCCCCTCTCTGAACATGTGCTAAAACAACACAGTAAGGTATCATAGAATGCCGACAGTATAGAAACTGGCCATTTGATGCAACAAATTCACACCGATCCTCCATGGATTAACCCTCACAGAACAATTCCTTACCCTATTACTCTTCATTTGTTCGTGAATAAGGCACCTTACTGACAGTCGACCCATTTGGATTCATGCCATGTCTCAGGCTCTGTGAGGCAGCAGTGCTAACCAGTGAGCCACCTTGCGGCCCTGCAGCAATATTTGAAGGCACATGCGGACGCATGGAAAATGCGTTTCCTGTCAAAGATGCTCCACTTTTGTTGTTGTCCTTAACAGGAACAATAATCCTGATTCCCTGACTAGGCAATGAAAGCAAACCACAGCGAGGGTGATAGTGCTTAATTGTAACCACTAGCTGACATTTAGGACGGCAGGTGCAATTAACAGCATAGAATTTTTTCCTGCGATGAGACGTTTCTTCCAAAAAACTATTCGTGACGCCGAGCTTTTATAGCACAGAATAATGCATTATGTCAATGCCAGTCCATCAAACATCCATCCACTCTCATTTCCAGTTTCCAGTAGCCCGCAGCCTAACTTCTGAAGTGTTAATCTCAAAGAGACGTTCCCTGCAAAGGTTTAATCTCAAATGAAGAAGCGAATGAGACTGAAGTCAGATACGATTAAATTTGATCATGAGCTGCGGGAGAACAGAACCGCATTTTCAACCAAAGAGGGAAATATGCAGACACATCTTCTGAGAATGACAAAGGCCTTAGGAGAGGCCAACATTCAGAAAATGAGGAATTGAACGGTTTGTCTCTTCTTTCTTCACCTCGGGCTTTAAAACCCGATTCTGTTTGCACAAGCAAAGGGGTAAACAGGCAGGCGACTGTCCTTCGAGGACTGGCACAGTCGTGAATAATGGGTACATGCTAATCGTTGAATTCTCCACCTGTTGAGGTAGCCTGGGTAACTGTGCTCTTCCAGCCTCCTACCTGTTTCATTTGGATTCCAGCAGATTCGTGCCTCTACATATGGAACGGTAGCATTCAGCCGCTTCGCTGTATGTTTTCCTCCCCCACCATTTCATCGTTACTTTACTGCTTCGACTGCATCACGTTGTTCTTCCGGCGAAACGAGGGCATTCTTGCAATCAGATGCTTGTCGTCCTGATGTTCCTCGAAGTAGAAACACAGATGGGGCTTTCGAAAGTCAAGCAGATGAGGCCTGGACCGTGGGGGAAATCACTTCACGATATTCCCTCAGAAATAATTCCAAGCAACACGGAAAATGCTTCTGTGAATGTTTGTTGCAACAGTTGTGAACAAATTCAGCAAGGCCGAAGCGAGATTCGAATACACGACCAATAGTTGCTCACACCAATGCGCTAGCATCTTAGCTATGGAGACACCGGCAAAAAAAAGCATTTTTTCTGACTAACAGAAAATGATGAACTCTAGCACAGCAAATTCCGTCGTCCGAGTTTCGTGATGCAAGCTTCGTTTTCCGTTTTAAAATCCGACTTGAAACCCATTTCTTTGATCACTTGTTTGATATAACACTTTGTCAGCTTCCCAATATCTCATAATGTGACTGGGATCAAAATTTGTTTAAATTCCCTCCAGAGGAGCAGCTTTGAAGTCCCCATTATGTGAAAGGCACGATGTAGTATTGATATCAATTAATTGCCCTTCATTTCAACAAAGATTACAGCTTTTCTTCTTCTCTTGTTGACTAATTTGTTTCCTATAGCATTGTGCGATTTACGTAGTGAAGAGATTTCAGAATTTATGACCTTGATAGATGAAGTTTAGGCACCAAACGTGGAACAGTTCAAATCGAACATACTCCGGCGGTTGGAATTGCAGGCTATGCAGATATCTGAGAGGGCGTTTTAAAACAAAATCTTGGGTGTCGTGTTCACTGGCTGGGTTGGCATTTATTGAATAACACTAATTGCTCTTGAGTGGGCTGGAGGACATGACAGTGATAGACAGAGCGAAGACAGTCAAGAGATTTGCAGAAATGATAAAAACGTTGGAATTTAGCTGCCCGGTAATGGGTGAACAACCCTTGTTGTTAATACTCCCACCTGCAGCAGAGTTGTTGAAAGATCTCAGGACTACATGTTTGGGTGAATAACCGGGAATCCCTGCCCTTCGAGCATGTGGGAGCCCGTGTGGAAAGATAAAGCTGCGAAGGCCGCAGTGCACGTTTGGGAAAATGTGCAGTGGTAAAAATATCATTCAGGTAAGGAACAATGAAACACTGAAAAGAACGCAAGTACACCCTTGAATAGAGGCAGAGAGAGTTAGGCCAGAGCAGAGGGGGAATTTGAGAGGACGGATGGAAGTGGGTTACCACCGTTTAATCCAAACGAATGGATGAGAGTTTGAGCTGCAGAAGAGCGGACACGTGGAAGAGTTAATGATGTTAATGAGGTGCAAGTAGGCTGACATGGTGACGATGGCGATATGTGGTTGAAAACACAAAACGCGGGGAGGATTGTCACGATGGTTATGACGTGACTCGTTCAGACTCAGACAATTGCGAGGGAGAAGATTGAATTAGTGGCGAGGCATTTTCTCCTCGCACATGATCAATGACGCTTTCCAGCTCATCTCATCCATTTGCCGCAACTCCACTCTCAAAACCCATCCCTACAACAAGGACAGAGCTCCCTTATTCATCACTTTAAATTCCAGCAACCTCCGCAGACATCATGTCATTCTCTGACAGTTCCACCACCAGCAAAGATGTGTTTCCCTCCCCACCCCTATCCGCTTTCTATAAAGATCATTCCCTCTACGATTCCCTTGTCAAGTGCACGTGCCTCACCAAACCACCCTCCCCTCCAGCCCCATTCTCATTTCAACACGGGATTTGCAAAACCTCCACCCACACCTCCAGTCTGTCGCAGGCCCCTAAAGGAGCCTTCCACATGCATTAGAGTTTTACCTGCACTTCCACACATGTCATTGAATGTATCCATTGCTCCTGATGCAGTCTACCTATATTGAAGAAACAGGATACCTAATTACAGTTCGCTTCAGAAAACCCCCCCGGACATCCGTTACAAACAACATCACTGACCTGTGGCCGAACAATTCATCTCTCCCTCCCAATCAGCCTGGATCATGCAGTTCCTGGGCTTCCATCGTTCTCATGAACTGTCCTATGTATCAATCTTCCTTCCCACCTATCCGCTCCGCACTGCTCTGCGACCAATCACCACTACACCTACCTCCATCCACCTATCACACTTTCAGCTACGTTGTCCCAGCCCCGTCCACTCAAATTTGTCTCTCTACCCCCTCGGTTTACAAGCTTATTTCCTGATGTTAGCTCTTGCCCGAAACGTCGATTCTCCTACTCCTTGAATGCTGCCTGCCCTGTTGTGCTTTTCCAGCAGCACCCTTTCGGCTCAGGAGCGAGGCAGTGGATTTTGATTTCGGGACTGAAGACAGAGGCCTCAGCTTTGCCATGATGCAATTGCAAGAAATGTCTGCTCCAACAGAACTGCATGTCAGACAAGGCAGGACAGCGTTTGACCTGGAAGGAACAGGGAGGTGATCGTGTTTATATCCACCTGCAGATCTATTTGTTCTCTGTGGTGGATGCTGTGTGCATGAA
The DNA here is from genome assembly GCF_004010195.1 of Chiloscyllium plagiosum. Classification (NCBI taxonomy): domain Eukaryota; kingdom Metazoa; phylum Chordata; class Chondrichthyes; order Orectolobiformes; family Hemiscylliidae; genus Chiloscyllium; species Chiloscyllium plagiosum. The sequence continues at coordinate 1,396 of NW_025204368.1, read as the reverse complement.
AGATTCTGACGAAACTCTGGTCACATTCTAAGTGTCGAAAATCCCTCACCCTCAGACCATAAAATAACCCTCTGGTTACAGTGAGAGAGAAATCGTTCTCTTATTGTATATGTGGACAATGGTTCTACCCATCATCAGAGCTCACAAAACACAAATGCAGTCATACTAAGGAAAGTCTATGGAAATGTGTGTATTCATTTCCTTGTCTGAGCTGAATTCCCATGGAGACAAAGATTCCAGGAAAAAGTGATTCACCTGCTCAGAGTGTGGAAAGGGATTCACTCTGTCTCTGACCTGCTGCAGCACCTGCTCGTTCAAAATTAGGAGAAACCTTTTCAAAGACTGGACTGCGGAAAATGTTTTAAAACGTCCAGCACAAAGCTCATTCTAATTAGAAACCTTTCATCTCGCCAGACTTTGGAAAATGTTATCAAACCTCTGTGTGCTTCATCTCTGAGAAATATGCTCACATGAATGAGAGACCTTTAAGAATTCTGGAGACGTGACGCCTGATCTACGTGTTCACCCGGGAGGAGAGACATCTTCGTTTCCAAATCGATGGGACCTGCTGCAAAAGTCCGAGTAACCGGATGGCTCATCATCTTTCTCACAATATTAGCGTGTCTTTCTAAATGCCCTGACTGCAGGAAGTGCTGCACAAGTTCCTGGAGACGAACGTGTCATCAACGTGTTCACACTGTGGAAAGACATTATTCACTCTAAAAGTTCCAGGGGGAAGTTTATCATTAACGTCTTCACATTGAAGAGAGACCTATCAAATGTATAGTGTGTGGGATGGGCTTAACAGTTTCTGTAGACCTGATGTCCCTTCGAAATTTTCACAATGTGAGAGATGTTACAAGTGTAGTTATTCTAGGAATAGATTCAAGCGTTCATCTCAATTCTCAGTACACCAGCCAGTTTGCAGTGGGCAGAAAGCCTTTACTTGCTCCATGTGCGAAACACAGTTAGCTCACTCATCGACCCTGCTGAGACAAAAGAGGGATCCCACTAAGGGAAAGAATTCACTCACTCATCGACCCTGCTGAGACAATGCAGAGATTACATATCTCAACAGCGATTTAACCTTGTTGTTCATCACATTCAGATCTGAAAGCAAAGTTTTGATATTCTGGATAAAAAATCAAATAAATCAGCTTTGTATTAAATTCATTGTCAAATGTCATTGGAAGGATGGGTTTACCAATTACGTGAAGCATCAGCACAGGTTCTCAATGGGAAATAATGTCTGACATGTATATTAGACATCTGTGAGGAGATAATGAGCAAGTAAGACGAAGTCTACCCTGTAGAGGTGACCAGCTGGAATTTCCAAAAGGCTTTTGGCGAGGTACAGTATCTCAAACTGCTCAATAATGGGCAACTTCTACTTTAG